>NW_026112422.1:0-202486 GCF_024323335.1 Lathyrus oleraceus
TTATGAGTAATTTTCTTTCTTATCTATCAAATGTACAAATCAAGTGATTTCTGATATAGGTTGATCTTTTGATGGTTAAACATCTCTAACTCTCTCATTTTGTCACTCTATTCATCTGTGTTTCTTCTTATTTTCAATTTTATTCTTGCGTCACCAATGATTATGATAGGGTTTTCGTATTATTTGATGAGATTGAGATGGTTGTAGGATTATAAGGATCTCAAAATAATAAAGATGGTGTTAATGTAACACTGGAAAAAAGATTGAGTTGGTTTCCTTTATTACATACGGTCACATTTTCATTTCTTGTAATTATTCTATTTTCATTTTTCTTTTTCATTTTCTTGTAATTATTCTTTTTTCTTTTTTCTTTTTCATTTTCTACTTATAATTAGTATTTTAGCATATTTTTTATCTACATTACTTATGTTAATTGTTTAATTATCAGAATATAGAAGATGACATTTTATGTTCTTTAGGATATAAGTATATATTTAATAAATTTTGATGTTCAATACATATCTTTCTAAACTAAGTAATGTCAAGGTTTGTTACTCACTACATGTTTGATTGATTTATATAATTGAGGTTGTACTTAATATAAATATTTACTTTACAATACTTAATAGAAAACTCTGGTTCATAATCACTTTATGATTGTATAAACAAAATAAAAAGGGTTAAAAAAATACGTACTGCTGAAAAATTGTCATATTTTCCTTTTTTTTCTATCTTTTATGAGTAATTTTCTTTTTTATCTATCAAATGTACAAATCAAGTGATTTCTGATATAGGTTGATCTTTTGATGGTTACACATCTCTAACTCTCTCATTTTGTCACTCTATTCATCTGTGTTTCTTCTTATTTTCAATTTTATTCTTGCGTCACCAATGATTATGATAGGGTTTTCGTATTATTTGATGAGATTGAGATGGTTGTTAGGATTATAAGGATCTCAAAATAATAAAGATGGTGCTAATGTAACACTGGAAAAATGATTGAGTTGGTTTCCTTTATAACATACGGTCACATTTTCATTTTCTTGTAATTATTCTATTTTCATTTTTCTATTTCATTTTCTTGTAATTATTCTTTTTCTTTTTTCTTTTCATTTTCTACTTATAATTAGTATTTTAGCATATTTTTTTATCTACATAACTTATGTTAATTGTTTAATTATCAGAATATAGAAGATGACATTTTATGTTCTTTAGGATATAAGTATATATTTAATAAATTTTGATGTTCAATACATATCTTTCTAAACTAATTAATGTCAAGGTTTGTTACTCATTACATGTTTGATTGATTTATATAATTGAGGTTGTACTTAATATAAATATTTACTTTACAATACTTAATAGAAAACTCTGGTTCATAATCACTTTATGATTGTATAAACAAAATAAAAAGGGTAAAAAAAATACTTACTGCTGAAAAATTGTCATATTTCCTTTTTTTTCTATCTTTTATGAGTAATTTCTTTCTTATCTATCAAATGTACAAATCAAGTGATTTCTGATATAGGTTGATCTTTTGATGGTTAAACATCTCTAACTCTCTCATTTTGTCACTCTATTCATCTGTGTTTCTTATTTTCAATTTTATTCTTGCGTCACCAATGATTATGATAGGGTTTTCGTATTATTTTGATGAGATTGAGATGGTTGTTAGGATTATAAGGATCTCAAAATAATAAAGATGGTGTTAATGTAACACTGGAAAAAAGATTGAGTTGGTTTCCTTTATTACATACGGTCACATTTTCATTTTCTTGTAATTATTCTATTTTCATTTTCTTTTTCATTTTCTTGTAATTATTCTTTTTCTTTTTTCTTTTTCATTTTCTACTTATAATTAGTATTTTAGCATTTTTTTTATCTACATTACTTATGTTAATTGTTTAATTATCAGAATATAGAAGATGACATTTTATGTTCTTTAGGATATAAGTATATATTTCATAAATTTTGATGTTCAATACATATCTTTCTAAACTAATTAATGTCAAGGTTTGTTACTCACTACATGTTTGATTGATTTATATAATTGAGGTTGTACTTAATATAAATATTTACTTTACAATACTTAATAGAAAACTCTGGTTCATAATCACTTTATGATTGTATAAACAAAATAAAAAGGGTAAAAAAATACGTACTGCTGAAAAATTGTCATATTTTCCTTTTTTTTCTATCTTTTATGGGTAATTTTCTTTCTTATCTATGAAATGTACAAATCAAGTGATTTCTGATATAGGTTGATCTTTTGATGGTTACACATCTCTAACTCTCTCATTTTGTCACTCTATTCATCTGTGTTTCTTCTTATTTTCGATTTTATTCTTGCGTCACCAATGATTATGATAGGGTTTTCGTATTATTTTGATGAGATTGAGATGGTTGTTAGGATTATAAGGATCTCAAAATAATAAAGATGGTGCTAATGTAACACTGGAAAATGATTGAGTTGGTTTCCTTTATAACATACGGTCACATTTTCATTTTCTTGTAATTATTCTATTTTCATTTTTCTTTTTCATTTTCTTGTAATTATTCTTTTTTCTTTTTTTCTTTTTCATCTTCTACTTATAATTAGTATTTTAGCATATTTTTAATCTAAATAACTTATGTTAATTGTTTAATTATCAGAATATAGAAGATGACATTTATGTTCTTTAGGATATAAGTATATATTTAATAAATTTTGATGTTCAATACATATCTTTCTAAACTAATTAATGTCAAGGTTGTTACTCATTACATGTTTGATTGATTTATATAATTGAGGTTGTACTTAATATAAATATTTACTTTACAATACTTAATAGAAAACTCTGGTTCATAATCACTTTATGATTGTATAAACAAAATAAAAAGGGGTAAAAAAATACGTACTGCTGAAAAATTGTCATATTTTCCTTTTTTTTCTATCTTTTATGAGTAATTTTCTTTCTTATCTATCAAATGTACAAATCAAGTGATTTCTGATATAGGTTGATCTTTTTATGGTTAAACATCTCTAACTCTCTCATTTTGTCACTCTATTCATCTGTGTTTCTTCTTATTTTCAATTTTATTCTTGCGTCACCAATGATTATGATAGGGTTTTTGTAACACCCCGAATAAAATAAGAGAATTATTTAATTAAGTTAATAATATATTTATTAATTTAATTAAATAAATTGAATTATTGGATTATTATTATTAGTATTATTTGGAATAATAATTAGTGGAAAATATATAAGTTGGAATAAGGAAAAAAAAGGGTTTCAGTATTGGTAAAGAGTTTTCACGTGAAACAGAGAAGCGGCTGAA
This sequence comes from Lathyrus oleraceus, assembly GCF_024323335.1. Classification (NCBI taxonomy): domain Eukaryota; kingdom Viridiplantae; phylum Streptophyta; class Magnoliopsida; order Fabales; family Fabaceae; genus Lathyrus; species Lathyrus oleraceus. The sequence goes on from NW_026112422.1 coordinate 3,319, forward strand.
AGGTGAAAAGTGGAGAAAGGGCAAAGAGGAAGAGCTAGAGAGCGAAGGTTGAAGAACGGAAAAGCTTGAAGCTTAGAGATTGCCGGATTATCTCAGGTAAGGGGGGTTATCATCGTTTAATGGGTATTATAGATTAGCATGTAATGGGTAGTGATAAAACCGTTGAATTGACCCTAATTGGGATTTGGAATGTTGAAAATTGTGATGAATAAGTTGTAGGAAAACTGAAATTGAATCGATAATTGTATGTGTCGTGATTTTCCGATAATGTAGCTTTTTACGGAAGTTGAATCGGAGGTCCGGAAGTCCTCCAACGGCGGAAAATGCGGAAACTCTGCATTCTGCCTTGTGTTAGCGCAGGAACTGCTGTTTTGTCTGCGTTAACCGGTTAACCCAGGGCGTTAACCGGTTAACACTGTTATATTTTGTGAAAATGTGCTGTTTTGCCTGCGTTAACCGGTTAACCCAGGGCGTTAACGGTTAACACTGTTGCGTTTTGCCAGAAAATGAATTTTGTCCTGCGTTAACCGGTTAACCCAGGGCGTTAACCGGTTAACACTGTTGGAAATTGGAAAATTTGATATTTTAATGTTGTGAACATAATTGGTGATTGGCATATTATCGTTAATTTTGATGAGTAATTCTGTTGGGTTATGTTATGAAGTGTTGATATAAATATGTTGATAAGTTGTGTTAAAGTTGTTGAAAATACTGAGTTGTAGGCTTGATGAGCCAAAGTTGATTATAAGTTGATTTTGTTGAAAATACTGAGTTGTAGGCTTGATGAGCCAAAGTTGATTATAAGTTGATTATGTTGAAAACCTTGTTGTGTTGCTATTATGATTATGTTGTCGAAAGTTTAAAGTCGTGTATGCCATGTACATTCCATATGCATAAAGTCGGAGCTTTGCTCACACCACGTTGGCCTGGATTGGCAAAAATCGGAGCTTTGCTCACACCACGTTGGCCTGGATCGGCAAATTTTAAGTTGAAAGTTGAAGGCTTATGCCTTGATGCCCACTAAAATGGCAATGATTTTAAGTTGGGAGTTTTACTCCGATTGGTACCACATGCATGACGAGTCGAGTCTCATTTGAGTTGCATTTTATGTTGTTATTGAGTTGCATTTTATGTCGTTATTGAGTTGCATTTTTACGTTGTTATCGAGTATGATATTTGAGTTGATGTACCGTTACTAAATGTATGATATGATTAGGGTGATTAACGTGTAAATTTACTTAACATAACATGATAATTTATAATGTTGGTTATATCGATTGAGGAACTCACCCTTACAACTATTTTTCAGGTAACGAGCAATGAGTTGAGTAGAAGCTAATGCTTGGAGTCTAGTGTAGTCTCCTAAGTGGGTCATGCTCTGATAGATGTAACATCGGGACGGGATGTTTTAATTGTTTTATTGTTGATTATTGAACCTTTTTATCTGTAATATGTTATATGTTGGAATGGTTGGTTGATTTATATCCGCTGCGAATTATGCAAACAAAAATGTTTATTTTGATTGAATAAAGAGCATGACAGTTTTGTGGTGTGAAATGTTGTGTGACACCCTTGGTGCATGATTACTCTGATATATATAAATATTTGTTGTTGTTATTAAATAATTGGGGTATTTTAGAAGGGTGTTACATTAGTGGTATCAGAGCAGGTCGGTCTGTCCGGCCAGTTGTCGTGTCGTTACTGTCTAACAATTGTGTAATTTTTACTAATCTAACTTTAAGTTGTGTTGTAGTGATAAGTTGAAATGGCTGGAAGGAATGACGCTGCAATGGCTGCTGCAATGCAAGCAATGGCACAAGCTGTGCAGAACTTGCCAAATGCTGGTGGTGATGCTGGATCACGTAGCTTGGCGACTTTTCAAAGAGAGAATCCGCCGGTGTTTAAAGGGAAGCATGATCCAGATGCAGCCTTGGGATGGTTGAAAGAGATTGAGAGAATCTTCCGTGTTATGGATTGCACTCCAGCTCAGAAGGTTCGGTATGGTACTCACATGCTAGCAGTCGAAGCTGATGACTTGTGGCTAGAGGCTCACGAGAGGTTGACCGTGGCAGGTGAAGCCATTACTTGGGATGTATTCCGTAGGGAATTTCTGAGAAAGTACTATCCGGAAGATGTCCGTGGTAAGAAGGAAATTGAGTTCCTTGAGCTGAAGCAAGGAAACATGTCTGTCACTGATTATGCTGCGAAATTTGTGGAGCTGTCCAAATTTTATCCTCATTACACTGGTGCTGGTGCTGAATTTTCAAAGTGCATCAAGTTTGAAAATGGATTGCGCTCTGAAATTAAGAAGGCTGTTGGGTATCAAAAGATACGCATTTTTACTGAATTGGTTGATAGCTGCAGGATATTTGAAGAAGACAATAATGCTCATTACAAGGTTGTCAGTGATCGCAGAGGCAAGCAACATCAAAACCGTGGCAAGCCGTATGATGCTCCAGCTGGAAAAGGGAAGCAAAGAGCTGCTCCGGCTCAGAGAGCTAGTGGGGGAGGTGCTCCTGCTGGTATAGTTTGCTTCAAATTTGGTCAGGCTGGTCATAAGAGTAATGTATGCACTGCTGAAGTAAAGAGATGTTTTCGCTGTGGTAAGACTGGTCATGCAATAGCTGATTGCAAGCACAAGGAAATGATTTGTTTTAATTGTGGCGAAGGAGGGCATATTGGAAGTCAGTGTCAGAAGCCAAAGAAATCTCAGACTGGGAAGGTGTTCGCATTGACCGGAACTCAAACCTCCAGTGATGACAGACTTATCCGAGGTACGTGTTATATTAATGGCTTTCCTCTTGTAGCTATTATTGACACAGGTGCGACTCATTCCTTTATATCTTTGGATTGTGCTGTGAAACTTAAGTTAGAGATATCTGAGATGTTTGGTAGTATGGTGATTGATACTCCTGCGAAGGGTTCAGTGACTACTACTTCGGTTTGTTTAAATTGTCCTTTGAGTATTTTTGGTAGAGACTTTGGGATGGACCTAGTGTGTCTTCCACTAGTGCAGATTGATGTTATTCTGGGTATGAACTGGTTGGTGTTTAACCGAGTTTCTATCAACTGTTTTGATAAGACGGTGGTCTTTCCTGAGATTGAGGAGGGAAAGAGTTTGTTTCTATCAGCAAGGCGAGTGAATGAAGAAGTAGCTGATGGGGCAGAGTTGTTTATGCTGTTAGCAACTTTAGAGGCTAAAGATAAACTGGTGATTGGCGATCTAGCTGTGGTGTGTGATTTTCCTGATGTGTTTCCGGAAGAGGTGAATGAATTACCACCAGAACGCGAAGTGGAGTTCTCGATTGATTTGGTACCTGGTACTAGGCCGATATCGATGGCTCCGTACCGTATGTCTGCTGTTGAGTTAACTGAATTGAAGAGTCAGTTGGAAGATCTGTTGGATAAGAAATTTATTCGTCCGAGTGTGTCACCGTGGGGTGCACCAGTGCTATTGGTTAAGAAGAAAGAAGGTACTATGAGGTTGTGTGTGGACTACAGGCAACTGAATAAAGTGACGATCAAGAATCGGTATCCTTTGCCGAGGATTGATGATTTGATGGATCAGTTGGTTGGTGCAAGTGTGTTCAGCAAAATAGATTTGAGATCTGGGTATCATCAGATCCGTGTGAAAACCGAGGATATTCAGAAGACTGCTTTCAGAACAAGGTATGGACATTATGAGTATTCTGTGATGCCTTTTGGTGTGACTAATGCGCCTGGAGTATTTATGGAGTATATGAATAGGATTTTCCATCCGTACCTAGACAAGTTTGTTGTGGTGTTTATTGATGATATTTTGGTGTATTCGAAATCTGAAGAAGAGCATGTTGAACATTTGAGAGTGGTTTTGGAAATTCTACGAGAAAAGAAGTTATTTGCTAAACTCTCTAAATGTGAATTTTGGTTAGAAGAGGTTAGTTTTCTTGGTCATGTGATTTCAAGAGGTGGTGTTGCTGTTGATCCTTCTAAGATAGAAGCGGTATCTAAGTGGGAAGCTCCGAAGTCTGTTGCTGAGATTCGAAGTTTCCTTGGTTTGGCTGGTTATTATAGGAAGTTCATTGAGGGATTTTCTAAGTTGGCGTTACCATTGACGATGTTGACTAGGAAGGGGCAAGCGTTTGTTTGGGACTCGAAATGTGAAGGAGGTTTCCAAGAGTTAAAGAGAAGGTTAACTACTGCTCCTATTCTGATATTACCGAGTTCGTCGGAATCATTCGAAGTTTACTGTGATGCTTCATTGTTGGGTTTGGGTGGTGTGTTAATGCAGAATAAGCAGGTTATAGCTTATGCTTCAAGACAACTGAGGGTTCATGAGAGGAACTATCCGACGCATGATTTAGAGTTGGCAGCTGTGGTATTTGTTCTGAAGTTATGGAGGCATTACTTGTATGGGGCAAGATTTGAGGTTTTCAGTGACCATAAAAGTTTAAAGTATTTGTTTGATCAGAAAGAGCTGAATATGAGACAGAGAAGATGGTTAGAGTTTCTGAAGGATTATGACTTTGGGTTGAATTACCATCCGGGTAAAGCAAATGTAGTGGCTGATGCATTGAGTCGGAAATCATTACATATGTCTATGCTAATGGTTAAGGAATTGGATTTAATTGAGCAGTTTAGAGACTTGAGTTTGGTGTGTGAGAGTACTCACAATAGTGTTAAATTGGGAATGTTGAAGTTAACAAGTGGTATTCTGGATGAGATCAGAGAGGGTCATAAATCCGATATGCTTTTGGTTGATAAGTTGACTTTAGTGAATCAAGGTCAAGGTGGGGAATTCAGAGTTGATGAGAATGGTGTTTTGAAATTTGGTAGTCGGGTGTGTATTCCGGATGTGACCGAACTTAAAAAGAGTATTCTTGAAGAAGGACATCGTAGTGGGTTGAGTATTCATCCTGGAGCTACGAAGATGTATCATGATTTGAAAAAGTTATTTTGGTGGCCGGGAATGAAGAAAGAAATTGCGAGTTTTGTTTATTCCGGTTTGACTTGTCAGAAGTCAAAGATTGAGCATCAGAAGCCGTCTGGGCTAATGCAACCGTTGGCTATTCCAGAGTGGAAGTGGGATAGTATCAGTATGGATTTTGTTTCGGGTTTACCAAGGACAAGTAAGAATTTTGAAGCTATTTGGGTGATTGTTGACAGATTGACAAAGTCGGCTCATTTCATTCCGATCAGAATGGATTATCCGTTAGAGAGATTAGCTGAGTTATATATTAAGAACATTGTAAGTTTGCATGGTATTCCGTCGAGTATTGTTTCGGACAGAGATCCTAGATTTACATCGAAGTTCTGGGAAGGTTTGCAGAGGGCTTTGGGAACTAAGCTGAGATTGAGTTCTGCATATCACCCGCAGACTGATGGTCAGACTGAGAGGACAATTCAGTCACTAGAGGATCTTTTGAGAGCTTGTGTTTTGGAAAAGGGAGGTGCTTGGGATTGTTATTTACCTTTGATTGAGTTTACCTACAACAATAGTTTTCATTCGAGCATTGGTATGGCGCCGTTTGAAGCTTTGTATGGTAGGAGATGTCGGACACCGTTATGTTGGTATGAGTCCGGTGAGAGTGTTGTGGTTGGACCGGAGATTGTTCAACAGACTACAGAAAAGATTAAGATGATTCAGGAGAAGATGAGAATTGCTCAGAGTCGTCAGAAGAGTTATCATGATAAGAGAAGGAAGTCACTTGAATTTCAAGAGGGAGATCACGTGTTTCTTCGTGTTACTCCGATAACTGGAGTTGGTCGAGCTCTGAAGTCGAAGAAGTTGACACCGCGATTTATTGGTCCTTATCAGATTTTGGAGAGGATAGGAGAGGTAGCCTATCGTATCTCTTTACCGCCGTCACTTGCGAATTTGCATGAGGTTTTTCATGTGTCTCAGTTGAGGAGGTATATTCATGATCCGTCGCATGTGATCCAAGTAGATGATGTGCAGGTGAGAGATAACCTGACTGTTGAAATATCGCCTATGAGGATTGAGGATCGAGAGTTGAAGCAGTTGCGGGGTAAAGAGATTGCCTTAGTGAAGGTAGCTTGGGGAGGACCAGCAGGTGGCAATGTGACTTGGGAACTGGAGAGTCAGATGAAAGAGTCTTATCCAGAGTTATTTGCTTGAGGTATGTTTTCGAGGACGAAAACTCTTTTAGTGGGGGAGAGTTGTAACACCCCGAATAAAATAAGAGAATTATTTAATTAAGTTAATAATATATTTATTAATTTAATTAAATAAATTGAATTATTGGATTATTATTATTAGTATTATTTGGAATAATAATTAGTGGAAAATATATAAGTTGGAATAAGGAAAAAAAAGGGTTTCAGTATTGGTAAAGAGTTTTCACGTGAAACAGAGAAGCGGCTGAAAGGTGAAAAGTGGAGAAAGGGCAAAGAGGAAGAGCTAGAGAGCGAAGGTTGAAGAACGGAAAAGCTTGAAGCTTAGAGATTGCCGGATTATCTCAGGTAAGGGGGGTTTATCATCGTTTAATGGGTATTATAGATTAGCATGTAATGGGTAGTGATAAACCGTTGAATTGACCCTAATTGGGATTTGGAATGTTGAAAATTGTGATGAATAAGTTGTAGGAAAACTGAAATTGAATCGATAATTGTATGTGTCGTGATTTTCCGATAATGTAGCTTTTTACGGAAGTTGAATCGGAGGTCCGGAAGTCCTCCAACGGCGGAAAATGCGGAAACTCTGCATTCTGCCTTGTGTTAGCGCAGGAACTGCTGTTTTGTCTGCGTTAACCGGTTAACCCAGGGCGTTAACCGGTTAACACTGTTATATTTTGTGAAAATGTGCTGTTTTGCCTGCGTTAACCGGTTAACCCAGGGCGTTAACCGGTTAACACTGTTGCGTTTTGCCAGAAAATGAATTTTGTCCTGCGTTAACCGGTTAACCCAGGGCGTTAACCGGTTAACACTGTTGGAAATTGGAAAATTTGATATTTTAATGTTGTGAACATAATTGGTGATTGGCATATTATCGTTAATTTTGATGAGTAATTCTGTTGGGTTATGTTATGAAGTGTTGATATAAATATGTTGATAAGTTGTGTTAAAGTTGTTGAAAATACTGAGTTGTAGGCTTGATGAGCCAAAGTTGATTATAAGTTGATTTTGTTGAAAATACTGAGTTATAGGCTTGATGAGCCAAAGTTGATTATAAGTTGATTATAAGTTGATTATGTTGAAAACCTTGTTGTGTTGCTATTATGATTATGTTGTCGAAAGTTTAAAGTCGTGTATGCCATGTACATTCCATATGCATAAAGTCGGAGCTTTGCTCACACCACGTTGGCCTGGATTGGCAAAAATCGGAGCTTTGCTCACACCACGTTGGCCTGGATTGGCAAATTTTAAGTTGAAAGTTGAAGGCTTATGCCTTGATGCCCACTAAAATGGCAATGATTTTAAGTTGGGAGTTTTACTCCGATTGGTACCACATGCATGACGAGTCGAGTCTCATTTGAGTTGCATTTTATGTTGTTATTGAGTTGCATTTTATGTCGTTATTGAGTTGCATTTTTACGTTGTTATCGAGTATGATATTTGAGTTGATGTACCGTTACTAAATGTATGATATGATTAGGGTGATTAACGTGTAAATTTACTTAACATAACATGATAATTTATAATGTTGGTTATATCGATTGAGGAACTCACCCTTACAACTATTTTTCAGGTAACGAGCAATGAGTTGAGTAGAAGCTAATGCTTGGAGTCTAGTGTAGTCTCCTAAGTGGGTCATGCTCTGATAGATGTAACATCGGGACGGGATGTTTTAATTGTTTTATTGTTGATTATTGAACCTTTTTATCTGTAATATGTTATATGTTGGAATGGTTGGTTGATTTATATCCGCTGCGAATTATGCAAACAAAAATGTTTATTTTGATTGAATAAAGAGCATGACAGTTTTGTGGTGTGAAATGTTGTGTGACACCCTTGGTGCATGATTACTCTGATATATATAAATATTTGTTGTTGTTATTAAATAATTGGGGTATTTTAGAAGGGTGTTACAGTTTTCGTATTATTTTGATGAGTTGAGATGGTTGTTAGGATTATAAGGATCTCAAAATAATAAAGATGGTGCTAATGTAACACTGGAAAAAAGATTGAGTTGGTTTCCTTTATTACATACGGTCACATTTTCATTTTCTTGTAATTATTCTATTTTCATTTTTTCTTTTTCATTTTCTTGTAATTATTCTTTTTCCTTTTTTTCTTTTTCATTTTCTACTTATAATTAGTATTTTAGCATATTTTTTTATCTACATAACTTATGTGAATTGTTTAATTATCAGAATATAGAAGATGACATTTTATGTTCTTTAGGATATAAGTATATATTTAATAAATTTTGATGTTCAATACATATCTTTCTAAACTAATTAATGTCAAGGTTTGTTACTCACTACATGTTTGACTGATTTATATAATTGAGGTTGTACTTAATATAAATATTTACTTTACAATACTTAATAGAAAACTCTGGTTCATAATCACTTTATGATTGTATAAACAAAATAAAAAGGGTAAAAAAATACGTACTGCTGAAAAATTGTCATATTTTCCTTTTTTTTCTATCTTTTATGAGTAATTTTCTTTCTTATCTAAGAAATGTACAAATCAAGTGATTTCTGATATAGGTTGATCTTTTGATGGTTACACATCTCTAACTCTCTCATTTTGTCACTCCATTCATTTGTGTTTCCTCTTATTTTAAATTTTATTCTTGCATCACCAATGATTATGATAGGGTTTTTCGTATTGTTTTGATGAGATTGAGATGTTTGTTAGGATTATGAGGATCTCACAATAATAAAGGTGGTGCTAATGTAACACTGGAAACATGATTGAGTTCGTTTCCTTTATAACATACGGTCTCATTTTCATTTTCTTGTAATTATTCTATTTTCATTTTTTCTTTTTCATTTTCTTGTAATTATTCTTTTTTCTTTTTTCCTTTTTCCTTTTTTACATATAATTAGTATTTTTGCATATTTTTTAATCCATATAACTTATGTTAATTGTTTAATTATCTGAATATAGAAGATGACATGTTATGTTCTTAAGGATATAAGTATGTATTTAATTAATTTTGATGTTCAATACATATCTTTCTAAACTAATTAATGTCAAGGTTTTTAACTCATTACATGTTTGATTGATTTATATAATTGAGGATGTACTTAATAGAAATATTTAGCTTACATTATTTAATAGAAATCTCTGGTTCATAATCACTTTATGATTGTATAAACAAAATACAAATGGTAAATAAACATGTACTGCTGAAAAATTGTCATATTCTCCTTTTTTTCTATCTTTTATGACTAGCTTTCTTTCTTATCTATCAAATGTACAAATCAAGTGATTTCTGATATAGGTTGATCTTTTGATGGTTACACATCTCTAACTCTCTCATTTTGTCACTCTATTCATCTGTGTTTCTTCTTATTTTCAATTTTATTCTTGCGTCACCAATGATTATGATAGGGTTTTCGTATTATTTTGATGAGATTGAGATGGTTGTTAGGATTATAAGGATCTCAAAATAATAAAGATGGTGCTAATGTAACACTGGAAAAATGATTCAGTTGGTTTCCTTTATAACATACGGTCACATTTTCATTTTCTTGTAATTATTCTATTTTCATTTTTTCTTTTTCATTTTCTTGTAATTATTCTTTTTTCTTTTTTTCTTTTTCATTTTCTACTTATAATTAGTATTTTAGCATATTTTTTAATCTACATAACTTATGTTAATTGTTTAATTATCAGAATATAGAAGATGACATTTTATGTTCTTTAGGATATAAGTATATATTTAATAAATTTTGATGTTCAATACATATCTTTCTAAACTAATTAATGTCAAGGTTTGTTACTCATTACATGTTTGATTGATTTATATAATTGAGGTTGTACTTAATATAAATATTTACTTTACAATACTTAATAGAAAACTCTGGTTCATAATCACTTTATGATTGTATAAACAAAATAAAAAGGGTAAAAAAATACGTACTGCTGAAAAATTGTCATATTTTCCTTTTTTTTCTATCTTTTATGAGTAATTTTCTTTCTTATCTAAGAAATGTACAAATCAAGTGATTTCTGATATAGGTTGATCTTTTGATGGTTACACATCTCTAACTCTCTCATTTTGTCACTCTATTCATCTGTGTTTCTTCTTATTTTCAATTTTATTCTTGCGTCACCAATGATTATGATAGGGTTTTCGTATTATTTTGATGAGATTGAGATGGTTGTTAGGATTATAAGGATCTCAAAATAATAAAGATGGTGCTAATGTAACACTGGAAAAATGATTGAGTTGGTTTCCTTTATAACATACGGTCACATTTTCATTTTCTTGTAATTATTCTATTTTCATTTTTTCTTTTTCATTTTCTTATAATTATTCTTTTTTCTTTTTTTCTTTTTCATTTTCTACTTATAATTAGTATTTTAGCATATTTTTTAATCTACATAACTTATGTTAATTGTTTAATTATCAGAATATAGAAGATGACATTTTATGTTCTTTAGGATATAAGTATATATTTAATTAATTTTGATGTTCAATACATATCTTTCTAAACTAATTAATGTCAAGGTTTGTTACTCACTACATGTTTGATAGATTTATATAATTGAGGTTGTACTTAATATAAATATTTACTTTACAATACTTAATAGAAAACTCTGGTTCATAATCACTTTATGATTGTATAAACAAAATAAAAAGGGTAAAAAAATACGTACTGCTGAAAAATTGTCATATTTTCCTTTTTTTTCTATCTTTTATGAGTAATTTTCTTTCTTATTTAAGAAATGTACAAATCAAGTGATTTCTGATATAGGTTGATCTTTTGATGGTTAAACATCTCTAGCTCTCTCATTTTGTCACTCTATTCATCTGTGTTTCCTCTTATTTTAAATTTTATTCTTGCCTCACCAATGATTATGATAGGGTTTTTCGTATTGTTTTGATGAGATTGAGATGTTTGTTAGGATTATGAGGATCTCACAATAATAAAGGTGGTGCTAATGTAACACTGGAAACATGATTGAGTTGGTTTCCTTTATAACATACGGTCTCATTTTCATTTTCTTGTAATTATTCTATTTTCATTTTTTCTTTTTCATTTTCTTGTAATTATTCTTTTTTCTTTTTTCCTTTTTCATTTTTTACATATAATTAGTATTTTTGCATATTTTTTAATCCATATAACTTATGTTAATTGTTTAATTATCTGAATATAGAAGATGACATGTTATGTTCTTAAGGATATAAGTATGTATTTAATTAATTTTGATGTTCAATACATATCTTTCTAAACTAATTAATGTCAAGGTTTTTAACTCATTACATGTTTGATTGATTTATATAATTGAGGATGTACTTAATAGAAATATTTAGCTTACATTATTTAATAGAAATCTCTGGTTCATAATCACTTTATGATTGTATAAACAAAATACAAATGGTAAATAAACATGTACTGCTGAAAAATTGTCATATTCTCCTTTTTTTCTATCTTTTATGACTAGTTTTCTTTCTTATCTATCAAATGTACAAATCAAGTGATTTCTGATATAGGTTGATCTTTTGATGGTTACACATCTCTAACTCTCTCATTTTGTCACTCTATTCATCTGTGTTTCTTCTTATTTTCAATTTTATTCTTGCGTCACCAATGATTATGATAGGGTTTTCGTATTATTTTGATGAGATTGAGATGGTTGTTAGGATTATAAGGATCTCAAAATAATAAAGATGGTGCTAATGTAACACTGGAAAAATGATTGAGTTGGTTTCCTTTATAACATACGGTCACATTTTCATTTTCTTGTAATTATTCTATTTTCATTTTTTCTTTTTCATTTTCTTGTAATTATTCTTTTTTCTTTTTTTCTTTTTCATTTTCTACTTATAATTAGTATTTTAGCATATTTTTTTATCTACATAACTTATGTTAATTGTTTAATTATCAGAATATAGAAGATGACATTTTATGTTCTTTAGGATATAAGTATATATTTAATAAATTTTGATGTTCAATACATATCTTTCTAAACTAATTAATGTCAAGGTTTGTTACTCATTACATGTTTGATTGATTTATATAATTGAGGTTGTACTTAATATAAATATTTACTTTACAATACTTAATAGAAAACTCTGGTTCATAATCACTTTATGATTGTATAAACAAAATAAAAAGGGTAAAAAAATACGTACTGCTGAAAAATTGTCATATTTTCCTTTTTTTTCTATCTTTTATGAGTAATTTTCTTTCTTATCTATCAAATGTACAAATCAAGTGATTTCTGATATAGGTTGATCTTTTGATGGTTACACATCTCTAACTCTCTCATTTTGTCACTCCATTCATCTGTGTTTCCTCTTATTTTAAATTTTATTCTTGCATCACCAATGATTATGATAGGGTTTTTCGTATTGTTTTGATGAGATTGAGATGTTTGTTAGGATTATGAGGATCTCACAATAATAAAGGTGGTGCTAATGTAACACTGGAAACATGATTGAGTTGGTTTCCTTTATAACATACGGTCTCATTTTCATTTTCTTGTAATTATTCTATTTTCATTTTTTCTTTTTCATTTTCTTGTAATTATTCTTTTTTCTTTTTCCTTTTTCATTTTTTACATATAATTAGTATTTTGCATATTTTTTAATCCATATAACTTATGTTAATTGTTTAATTATCAGAATATAGAAGATGACATTTTATGTTCTTAAGGATATAAGTATGTATTTAATTAATTTTGATGTTCAATACATATCTTTCTAAACTAATTAATGTCAAGGTTTTAACTCATTACATGTTTGATTGATTTATATAATTGAGGATGTACTTAATAGAAATATTTAGCTTACATTATTTAATAGAAATCTCTGGTTCATAATCACTTTATGATTGTATAAACAAAATACAAATGGTAAATAAACATGTACTGCTGAAAAATTGTCATATTCTCCTTTTTTTCTATCTTTTATGAGTAGTTTCTTTCTTATCTATCAAATGTACAAATCAAGTGATTTCTGATATAGGTTGATCTTTTGATGGTTACACATCTCTAACTCTCTCATTTTGTCACTCTATTCATCTGTGTTTCTTCTTATTTTCAATTTTATTCTTGCGTCACCAATGATTATGATAGGGTTTTCGTATTATTTTGATGAGATTGAGATGGTTGTTAGGATTATAAGGATCTCAAAATAATAAAGATGGTGCTAATGTAACACTGGAAAAATGATTGAGTTGGTTTCCTTTATAACATACGGTCACATTTTCATTTTCTTGTAATTATTCTATTTTCATTTTTTCTTTTTCATTTTCTTGTAATTATTCTTTTTTCTTTTTTTCTTTTTCATTTTCTACTTATAATTAGTATTTTAGCATATTTTTTAATCTACATAACTTATGTTAATTGTTTAATTATCAGAATATAGAAGATGACATTTTATGTTCTTTAGGATATAAGTATATATTTAATAAATTTTGATGTTCAATACATATCTTTCTAAACTAATTAATGTCAAGGTTTGTTACTCATTACATGTTTGATTGATTTATATAATTGAGGTTGTACTTAATATAAATATTTACTTTACAATACTTAATAGAAAACTCTGGTTCATAATCACTTTATGATTGTATAAACAAAATAAAAAGGGTAAAAAAATACGTACTGCTGAAAAATTGTCATATTTTCCTTTTTTTCTATCTTTTATGAGTAATTTTCTTTCTTATCTATCAAATGTACAAATCAAGTGATTTCTGATATAGGTTGATCTTTTGATGGTTACACATCTCTAACTCTCTCATTTTGTCACTCTATTCATCTGTGTTTCTTCTTATTTTCAATTTTATTCTTGCGTCACCAATGATTATGATAGGGTTTTCGTATTATTTTGATGAGATTGAGATGGTTGTTAGGATTATAAGGATCTCAAAATAATAAAGGTGGTGCTAATGTAACACTGGAAACATGATTGAGTTGGTTTCCTTTATAACATACGGTCACATTTTCATTTTCTTGTAATTATTCTATTTTCATTTTTTCTTTTTCATTTTCTTGTAATTATTTTTTTTTCTTTTTTTCTTTTTCATTTTCTACTTATAATTAGTATTTTAGCATATTTTTTAATCTACATAACTTATGTTAATTGTTTAATTATCAGAATATAGAAGATGACATTTTATGTTCTTTAGGATATAAGTATATATTTAATAAATTTTGATGTTCAATACATATCTTTCTAAACTAATTAATGTCAAGGTTTGTTACTCATTACATGTTTGATTGATTTATATAATTGAGGTTGTACTTAATATAAATATTTACTTTACAATACTTAATAGAAAACTCTGGTTCATAATCACTTTATGATTGTATAAACAAAATAAAAAGGGTAAAAAAATACGTACTGCTGAAAAATTGTCATATTTTCCTTTTTTTTCTATCTTTTATGAGTAATTTTCTTTCTTATCTATCAAATGTACAAATCAAGTGATTTCTGATATAGGTTGATCTTTTGATGGTTACACATCTCTAACTCTCTCATTTTGTCACTCTATTCATCTGTGTTTCTTCTTATTTTCAATTTTATTCTTGCGTCACCAATGATTATGATAGGGTTTTCGTATTATTTTGATGAGATTGAGATGGTTGTTAGGATTATAAGGATCTCAAAATAATAAAGATGGTGCTAATGTAACACTGGAAACATGATTGAGTTGGTTTCCTTTATAACATACGGTCACATTTTCATTTTCTTGTAATTATTCTATTTTCATTTTTTCTTTTTCATTTTCTTGTAATTATTCTTTTTTTTTTTTCTTTTTCATTTTCTACTTATAATTAGTATTTTAGCATATTTTTTAATCTACATAACTTATGTTAATTGTTTAATTATCAGAATATAGAAGATGACATTTTATGTTCTTTAGGATATAAGTATATATTTAATAAATTTTGATGTTCAATACATATCTTTCTAAACTAATTAATGTCAAGGTTTGTTACTCATTACATGTTTGATTGATTTATATAATTGAGGTTGTACTTAATATAAATATTTACTTTACAATACTTAATAGAAAACTCTGGTTCATAATCACTTTATGATTGTATAAACAAAATAAAAAGGGTAAAAAAATACGTACTGCTGAAAAATTGTCATATTTTCCTTTTTTTCTATCTTTTATGAGTAATTTTCTTTCTTATCTATCAAATGTACAAATCAAGTGATTTCTGATATAGGTTGATCTTTTGATGGTTACACATCTCTAACTCTCTCATTTTGTCACTCTATTCATCTGTGTTTCTTCTTATTTTCAATTTTATTCTTGCGTCACCAATGATTATGATAGGGTTTTCGTATTATTTTGATGAGATTGAGATGGTTGTTAGGATTATAAGGATCTCAAAATAATAAAGGTGGTGCTAATGTAACACTGGAAACATGATTGAGTTGGTTTCCTTTATAACATACGGTCACATTTTCATTTTCTTGTAATTATTCTATTTTCATTTTTTCTTTTTCATTTTCTACTTATAATTAGTATTTTAGCATATTTTTTAATCTACATAACTTATGTTAATTGTTTAATTATCAGAATATAGAAGATGACATTTTATGTATTTTAGGATATAAGTATATATTTAATAAATTTTGATGTTCAATACATATCTTTCTAAACTAATTAATGTCAAGGTTTGTTACTCATTACATGTTTGATTGATTTATATAATTGAGGTTGTACTTAATATAAATATTTACTTTACAATACTTAATAGAAAACTCTGGTTCATAATCACTTTATGATTGTATAAACAAAATAAAAAGGGTAAAAAAATACGTACTGCTGAAAAATTGTCATATTTTCCTTTTTTTTCTATCTTTTATGAGTAATTTTCTTTCTTATCTATCAAATGTACAAATCAAGTGATTTCTGATATAGGTTGATCTTTTGATGGTTACACATCTCTAACTCTCTCATTTTGTCACTCTATTCATCTGTGTTTCTTCTTATTTTCAATTTTATTCTTGCGTCACCAATGATTATGATAGGGTTTTCGTATTATTTTGATGAGATTGAGATGGTTGTTAGGATTATAAGGATCTCAAAATAATAAAGATGGTGCTAATGTAACACTGGAAAAATGATTGAGTTGGTTTCCTTTATAACATACGGTCACATTTTCATTTTCTTGTAATTATTCTATTTTCATTTTTTCTTTTTCATTTTCTTGTAATTATTCTTTTTTCTTTTTTTCTTTTTCATTTTCTACTTATAATTAGTATTTTAGCATATTTTTTAATCTACATAACTTATGTTAATTGTTTAATTATCAGAATATAGAAGATGACATTTTATGTTCTTTAGGATATAAGTATATATTTAATAAATTTTGATGTTCAATACATATCTTTCTAAACTAATTAATGTCAAGGTTTGTTACTCATTACATGTTTGATTGATTTATATAATTGAGGTTGTACTTAATATAAATATTTACTTTACAATACTTAATAGAAATCTCTGGTTCATAATCACTTTATGATTGTATAAACAAAATAAAAAGGGTAAAAAAATACGTACTGCTGAAAAATTGTCATATTTTCCTTTTTTTCTATCTTTTATGAGTAATTTTCTTTCTTATCTATCAAATGTACAAATCAAGTGATTTCTGATATAGGTTGATCTTTTGATGGTTACACATCTCTAACTCTCTCATTTTGTCACTCTATTCATCTGTGTTTCTTCTTATTTTCAATTTTATTCTTGCGTCACCAATGATTATGATAGGGTTTTCGTATTATTTTGATGAGATTGAGATGGTTGTTAGGATTATAAGGATCTCAAAATAATAAAGGTGGTGCTAATGTAACACTGGAAACATGATTGAGTTGGTTTCCTTTATAACATACGGTCACATTTTCATTTTCTTGTAATTATTCTATTTTCATTTTTTCTTTTTCATTTTCTACTTATAATTAGTATTTTAGCATATTTTTTAATCTACATAACTTATGTTAATTGTTTAATTATCAGAATATAGAAGATGACATTTTATGTATTTTAGGATATAAGTATATATTTAATAAATTTTGATGTTCAATACATATCTTTCTAAACTAATTAATGTCAAGGTTTGTTACTCATTACATGTTTGATTGATTTATATAATTGAGGTTGTACTTAATATAAATATTTACTTTACAATACTTAATAGAAAACTCTGGTTCATAATCACTTTATGATTGTATAAACAAAATAAAAAGGGTAAAAAAATACGTACTGCTGAAAAATTGTCATATTTTCCTTTTTTTTCTATCTTTTATGAGTAATTTTCTTTCTTATCTATCAAATGTACAAATCAAGTGATTTCTGATATAGGTTGATCTTTTGATGGTTACACATCTCTAACTCTCTCATTTTGTCACTCTATTCATCTGTGTTTCTTCTTATTTTCAATTTTATTCTTGCGTCACCAATGATTATGATAGGGTTTTCGTATTATTTTGATGAGATTGAGATGGTTGTTAGGATTATAAGGATCTCAAAATAATAAAGATGGTGCTAATGTAACACTGGAAAAATGATTGAGTTGGTTTCCTTTATAACATACGGTCACATTTTCATTTTCTTGTAATTATTCTATTTTCATTTTTTCTTTTTCATTTTCTTGTAATTATTCTTTTTTCTTTTTTTCTTTTTCATTTTCTACTTATAATTAGTATTTTAGCATATTTTTTAATCTACATAACTTATGTTAATTGTTTAATTATCAGAATATAGAAGATGACATTTTATGTTCTTTAGGATATAAGTATATATTTAATAAATTTTGATGTTCAATACATATCTTTCTAAACTAATTAATGTCAAGGTTTGTTACTCATTACATGTTTGATTGATTTATATAATTGAGGTTGTACTTAATATAAATATTTACTTTACAATACTTAATAGAAAACTCTGGTTCATAATCACTTTATGATTGTATAAACAAAATAAAAAGGGTAAAAAAATACGTACTGCTGAAAAATTGTCATATTTTCCTTTTTTTTCTATCTTTTATGAGTAATTTTCTTTCTTATCTATGAAATGTACAAATCAAGTGATTTCTTATATAGGTTGATCTTTTGATGGGTACAAATCTCTAACTCTCTCATTTTGTCACTCCATTCATCTGTGTTTCCTCTTATTTTAAATTTTATTCTTGCATCACCAATGATTATGATAGGGTTTTTCGTATTGTTTTGATGAGATTGAGATGGTTGTTAGGATTATAAGGATCTCAAAATAATAAAGATGGTGCTAATGTAACACTGGAAACATGATTCAGTTGGTTTCCTTTATAACATACGGTCACATTTTCATTTTCTTGTAATTATTCTATTTTCATTTTTTCTTTTTCATTTTCTTGTAATTATTTTTTTTTTCTTTTTTTCTTTTTCATTTTCTACTTATAATTAGTATTTTAGCATATTTTTTAATCTACATAACTTATGTTAATTGTTTAATTATCAGAATATAGAAGATGACATTTTATGTTCTTTAGGATATAAGTATATACTTAATAAATTTTGATGTTCAATACATATCTTTCTAAACTAATTAATGTCAAGGTTTGTTACTCACTACATGTTTGATTAATTTATATAATTGAGGTTGTACTTAATATAAATATTTACTTTACAATACTTAATAGAAATCTCTTGTTCATAATCACTTTATGATTGTATAAACAAAATAAAAAGGGTAAAAAAATATGTACTGCTGAAAAATTGTCATATTTTCCTTTTTTTTCTATCTTTTATGAGTAATTTTCTTTCTTATCTATTAAATGTACAGATCAAGTGATTTCTGATATAGGTTGATCTTTTGATGGTTACACATCTCTAACTTGTTTATTTTGTCACTCTATTCATTTGTGTTTCCTCTTATTTTCAATTTTATTCTTGCGTCACAAATGATTATGATAGGGTTTTTCGTATTGTTTAGATGAGATTGAGATGTTTTTTAAGATTATGAGGATCTCACAAAAATAAAAGTGGTGCTAATGTAACACTGGAAAAATGATTGAGTTGGTTTCCTTTATAAGATACGGTCTAATTTTCATTTTCTTATAATTATTCTATTTTTTTTTTTCTTTTTCATTTTCTTGTAATTAATCTTTTTTCTTTTTTTCTTTTTCATTTTCTCTACATATTAGTAGTTTTAGCATATTTTTTAATCTATATAACTTATGTTAATTGTTTAATTATCAGAATATAGAAGATGACATTTTATGTTGTTAAGGACATAAGTATATATTTAATTAATTTTGATGTTCAATACATATCTTTCTAAACTAATTAATGTCAAGGTTTGTTACTCATTACATGTTTGATTGATTGATATAATTGAGGATGTACTTATTAGAAATATTTAGCTTACATTATTTAATAGAAATATCTGGTTCATAATCACTTTATGATTGTATAAACAAAATACAAAGGGTAAAAAAATATGTACTGCTGAAAAATTGTCATATTCTCCTTTTTTTTCTATCTTTTATGAGTAATTTTCTTTCTTATCTATCAAATGTACAGATCAAGTGATTTCTGATATAGGTTGATTTTTTGAAGATTACACATCTCTAACTCTCTCATTTTGTCACTCTATTCATCTATGTTTCCTCTTATTTTCAATTTTAGTTTTTCGTTACCAATGATTATGATAGGGTTTTCGTATTGTTTTGATGAGATTGAGATGTTTGTTAGGATTAATAGGATCTCACAACAATAAAGGTGGTGCTAATGTAACACTTCAAAAATGATTGAGTTTGTTTCCTTTATAAGATACGGTCTAGTTTTCATTTTCTTATAATTATTCTATTTTCTTTTTTTCTTTTTCATTTTCTTGTAATTATTCTTTTTTCTTTTTTTCTTTTTCATTTTCTACTTATAATTAGTATTTTAGCATATTTTTTAATCTACATAACTTATGTTAATTGTTTAATTATCAGAATATAGAAGATGACATTTTATGTTGTTAAGGATATAAGTATATATTTAATTAATTTTGATGTTCAATACATATCTTTCTAAACTAGTTAATGTCAAGGTTTGTTACTCATTACATGTTTGATTGATTGATATAATTGAGGATGTACTTATTAGAAATATTTAGCTTACATTATTTAATAGAAATATCTGGTTCATAATCACTTTATGATTCTATAAACAAAATACAAAGGGTAAAAAAATATGTACTGCTGAAAAATTGTCATATTCTCCTTTTTTTTCTATCTTTTATGAGTAATTTTCTTTCTTATCTATCAAATGTACAAATCAAGTGATTTCTGATATAGGTTGATTTTTTGAAGGTTACAAATCTCTAACTCTCTCATTTTGTCACTCTATTCATCTGTGTTCCCTCTTATTTTCAATTTGAGTTTTGCGTTACCAATGATTATGATAGGGTTTTCGTATTTTTTGATGAGATTGAGATGTTTGTTAGGATTAATAGGATCTCACAATAATAAAGGTGGTGCTAATGTAACATTGGAAAAATGATCGAGTTGGTTTCCTTTAATACATACGCTCTCATTTTCATTTTCTTGTAATTATTCTATTTTCCTTTTTTTATTTTTTTATTTTTCATTTACTACTTATATTTAGTATTTTAGCATATTTTTTAATCCATATAACTTATGTTAATTGTTTAATTATCAGAATATAGAAGATGACATTTTATGTTCTTTAGGATATAAGTATTTATTTAATTAATTTTGATGTTCAATACATATCTTTCTAAACTAATTAATGTCAAGGTTTTTAACTCATTACATGTTTGATTGATTTATATAATTGAGGATGTACTTAATAGAAATATTTAGCTTACAAAATTTAATAGAAATCTCTAGTTCATAATCACTTTATGATTCTATAAACAAAATAAAAAGGGTAAAAAAATATGTACTGCTGAAAAATTGTCATATTTTCCTTTTTTCTTTCTATCTTTTATGAGTAATTTTCTTTCTTATCTATCAAATGTACAGATCAAGTGATTTCTGATATAGGTTGATCTTTGGATGGTTACACATCTCTAACTTGTTTATTTTGTCACTCTATTCATTTGTGTTTCCTCTTATTTTTAATTTTATTCTTGCGTCACAAATGATTATGATAGGGTTTTTCGTATTGTTTAGATGAGATTGAGATGTTTTTTAAGATTATGAGGATCTCACAAAAATATAAGTGGTGCTAATGTAACACTGGAAAAATGATTGAGTTGGTTTCCTTTATAAGATACGGTCTAGTTTTCATTTTCTTATAATTATTCTATTTTCTTTTTTTCTTTTTCATTTTCTTGTAATTAATCTTTTTTTTTTTTTCTTTTTCATTTTCTCTACTTATAATTAGTATTTTAGCATATTTTTTAATCTATATAACTTATGTTAATTGTTTAATTATCAGAATATAGAAGATGACATTTTATGTTGTTAAGGATATAAGTATATATTTAATTAATTTTGATGTTCAATACATATCTTTCTAAACTAGTTAATGTCATGGTTTGTTACTCCTTACATGTTTGATTGATTGATATAATTGAGGATGTACTTATTAGAAATATTTAGCTTACATTATTTAATAGAAATATCTGGTTCATAATCACTTTATGATTCAATAAACAAAATACAAAGGGTAAAAAAATATGTACTGCTGAAAAATTGTCATATTCTCCTTTTTTTTCTATCTTTTATGAGTAATTTTCTTTCTTATCTATCAAATGTACAAATCAAGTGATTTCTGATATAGGTTGATTTTTTGAAGGTTACAAATCTCTAACTCTCTCATTTTGTCACTCTATTCATCTGTGTTCCCTCTTATTTTCAATTTGAGTTTTGCGTTACCAATGATTATGATAGGGTTTTCGTATTTTTTGATGAGATTGAGATGTTTGTTAGGATTAATAGGATCTCATAATAATAAAGGTGGTGCTAATGTAACATTGGAAAAATGATCGAGTTGGTTTCCTTTAATACATACGCTCTCATTTTCGATTTCTTGTAATTATTCTATTTTCCTTTTTTTATTTTTTTATTTTTCATTTACTACTTATATTTAGTATTTTAGCATATTTTTTAATCTATATAACTTATGTTAATTGTTTAATTATCAGAATATAGAAGATGACATTTTATGTTCTTTAGGATATAAGTATTTATTTAATTAATTTTGATGTTCAATACATATCTTTCTAAACTAATTAATGTCAAGGTTTTTAACTCATTACATGTTTGATTGATTTATATAATTGAGGATGTACTTAATAGAAATATTTAGCTTACAAAATTTAATAGAAATCTCTAGTTCATAATCACTTTATGATTCTATAAACAAAATAAAAAGGGTAAAAAAATATGTACTGCTGAAAAATTGTCATATTTTCCTTTTTTCTTTCTATCTTTTATGAGTAATTTTCTTTCTTATCTATCAAATGTACAGATCAAGTGATTTCTGATATAGGTTGATCTTTGGATGGTTACACATCTCTAACTTGTTTATTTTGTCACTCTATTCATTTGTGTTTCCTCTTATTTTCAATTTTATTCTTGCGTCACAAATGATTATGATAGGGTTTTTCGTATTGTTTAGATGAGATTGAGATGTTTTTTAAGATTATGAGGATCTCACAAAAATAAAAGTGGTGCTAATGTAACACTGGAAAAATGATTGAGTTGGTTTCCTTTATAAGATACGGTCTAATTTTCATTTTCTTATAATTATTCTATTTTCTTTTTTTCTTTTTCATTTTCTTGTAATTAATCTTTTTTCTTTTTTTCTTTTTCATTTTCTCTACATATTATTAGTATTTTAGCATATTTTTTAATCTATATAACTTATGTTAATTGTTTAATTATCAGAATATAGAAGATGACATTTTATGTTGTTAAGGACATAAGTATATATTTAATTAATTTTGATGTTCAATACATATCTTTCTAAACTAATTAATGTCAAGGTTTGTTACTCATTACATGTTTGATTGATTGATATAATTGAGGATGTACTTATTAGAAATATTTAGCTTACATTATTTAATAGAAATATCTGGTTCATAATCACTTTATGATTGTATAAACAAAATACAAAGGGTAAAAAAATATGTACTGCTGAAAAATTGTCATATTCTCCTTTTTTTTCTATCTTTTATGAGTAATTTTCTTTCTTATCTATCAAATGTACAGATCAAGTGATTTCTGATATAGGTTGATTTTTTGAAGATTACACATCTCTAACTCTCTCATTTTGTCACTCTATTCATCTATGTTTCCTCTTATTTTCAATTTTAGTTTTTCGTTACCAATGATTATGATAGGGTTTTCGTATTGTTTTGATGAGATTGAGATGTTTGTTAGGATTAATAGGATCTCACAACAATAAAGGTGGTGCTAATGTAACACTTCAAAAATGATTGAGTTTGTTTCCTTTATAAGATACGGTCTAGTTTTCATTTTCTTATAATTATTCTATTTTCTTTTTTTCTTTTTCATTTTCTTGTAATTATTCTTTTTTCTTTTTTTCTTTTTCATTTTCTACTTATAATTAGTATTTTAGCATATTTTTTAATCTACATAACTTATGTTAATTGTTTAATTATCAGAATATAGAAGATGACATTTTATGTTGTTAAGGATATAAGTATATATTTAATTAATTTTGATGTTCAATACATATCTTTCTAAACTAGTTAATGTCAAGGTTTGTTACTCATTACATGTTTGATTGATTGATATAATTGAGGATGTACTTATTAGAAATATTTAGCTTACATTATTTAATAGAAATATCTGGTTCATAATCACTTTATGATTCTATAAACAAAATACAAAGGGTAAAAAAATATGTACTGCTGAAAAATTGTCATATTCTCCTTTTTTTTCTATCTTTTATGAGTAATTTTCTTTCTTATCTATCAAATGTACAGATCAAGTGATTTCTGATATAGGTTGATTTTTTGAAGATTACACATCTCTAACTCTCTCATTTTGTCACTCTATTCATCTATGTTTCCTCTTATTTTCAATTTTAGTTTTTCGTTACCAATGATTATGATAGGGTTTTCGTATTTTTTGATGAGATTGAGATGTTTGTTAGGATTAATAGGATCTCACAATAATAAAGGTGGTGCTAATGTAACATTGGAAAAATGATCGAGTTGGTTTCCTTTAATACATACGCTCTCATTTTCATTTTCTTGTAATTATTCTATTTTCCTTTTTTTATTTTTTTATTTTTCATTTACTACTTATATTTAGTATTTTAGCATATTTTTTAATCCATATAACTTATGTTAATTGTTTAATTATCAGAATATAGAAGATGACATTTTATGTTCTTTAGGATATAAGTATTTATTTAATTAATTTTGATGTTCAATACATATCTTTCTAAACTAATTAATGTCAAGGTTTTTAACTCATTACATGTTTGATTGATTTATATAATTGAGGATGTACTTAATAGAAATATTTAGCTTACAAAATTTAATAGAAATCTCTAGTTCATAATCACTTTATGATTCTATAAACAAAATAAAAAGGGTAAAAAAATATGTACTGCTGAAAAATTGTCATATTTTCCTTTTTTTTTCTATCTTTTATGAGTAATTTTCTTTCTTATCTATCAAATGTACAGATCAAGTGATTTCTGATATAGGTTGATCTTTGGATGGTTACACATCTCTAACTTGTTTATTTTGTCACTCTATTCATTTGTGTTTCCTCTTATTTTTAATTTTATTCTTGCGTCACAAATGATTATGATAGGGTTTTTCGTATTGTTTAGATGAGATTGAGATGTTTTTAAGATTATGAGGATCTCACAAAAATATAAGTGGTGCTAATGTAACACTGGAAAAATGATTGAGTTGGTTTCCTTTATAAGATACGGTCTAGTTTTCATTTTCTTATAATTATTCTATTTTCTTTTTTTCTTTTTCATTTTCTTGTAATTAATCTTTTTTCTTTTTTTCTTTTTCATTTTCTCTACTTATAATTAGTATTTTAGCATATTTTTTAATCTATATAACTTATGTTAATTGTTTAATTATCAGAATATAGAAGATGACATTTTATGTTGTTAAGGATATAAGTATATATTTAATTAATTTTGATGTTCAATACATATCTTTCTAAACTAGTTAATGTCAAGGTTTGTTACTCATTACATGTTTGATTGATTGATATAATTGAGGATGTACTTATTAGAAATATTTAGCTTACATTATTTAATAGAAATATCTGGTTCATAATCACTTTATGATTCTATAAACAAAATACAAAGGGTAAAAAAATATGTACTGCTGAAAAATTGTCATATTCTCCTTTTTTTTCTATCTTTTATGAGTAATTTTCTTTCTTATCTATCAAATGTACAAATCAAGTGATTTCTGATATAGGTTGATTTTTTGAAGGTTACAAATCTCTAACTCTCTCATTTTGTCACTCTATTCATCTGTGTTCCCTCTTATTTTCAATTTGAGTTTTGCGTTACCAATGATTATGATAGGGTTTTCGTATTTTTTGATGAGATTGAGATGTTTGTTAGGATTAATAGGATCTCACAATAATAAAGGTGGTGCTAATGTAACATTGGAAAAATGATCGAGTTGGTTTCCTTTAATACATACGCTCTCATTTTCATTTCTTGTAATTATTCTATTTTCCTTTTTTTATTTTTTTATTTTTCATTTACTACTTATATTTAGTATTTTAGCATATTTTTTAATCTATATAACTTATGTTAATTGTTTAATTATCAGAATATAGAAGATGACATTTTATGTTCTTTAGGATATAAGTATTTATTTAATTAATTTTGATGTTCAATACATATCTTTCTAAACTAATTAATGTCAAGGTTTTTAACTCATTACATGTTTGATTGATTTATATAATTGAGGATGTACTTAATAGAAATATTTAGCTTACAAAATTTAATAGAAATCTCTAGTTCATAATCACTTTATGATTCTATAAACAAAATAAAAAGGGTAAAAAAATATGTACTGCTGAAAAATTGTCATATTTTCCTTTTTTCTTTCTATCTTTTATGAGTAATTTTCTTTCTTATCTATCAAATGTACAGATCAAGTGATTTCTGATATAGGTTGATCTTTGGATGGTTACACATCTCTAACTTGTTTATTTTGTCACTCTATTCATTTGTGTTTCCTCTTATTTTCAATTTTATTCTTGCGTCACAAATGATTATGATAGGGTTTTTCGTATTGTTTAGATGAGATTGAGATGTTTTTTAAGATTATGAGGATCTCACAAAAATAAAAGTGGTGCTAATGTAACACTGGAAAAATGATTGAGTTGGTTTCCTTTATAAGATACGGTCTAATTTTCATTTTCTTATAATTATTCTATTTTCTTTTTTTCTTTTTCATTTTCTTGTAATTAATCTTTTTTCTTTTTTTCTTTTTCATTTTCTCTACATATTATTAGTATTTTAGCATATTTTTTAATCTATATAACTTATGTTAATTGTTTAATTATCAGAATATAGAAGATGACATTTTATGTTGTTAAGGACATAAGTATATATTTAATTAATTTTGATGTTCAATACATATCTTTCTAAACTAATTAATGTCAAGGTTTGTTACTCATTACATGTTTGATTGATTGATATAATTGAGGATGTACTTATTAGAAATATTTAGCTTACATTATTTAATAGAAATATCTGGTTCATAATCACTTTATGATTGTATAAACAAAATACAAAGGGTAAAAAAATATGTACTGCTGAAAAATTGTCATATTCTCCTTTTTTTTCTATCTTTTATGAGTAATTTTCTTTCTTATCTATCAAATGTACAGATCAAGTGATTTCTGATATAGGTTGATTTTTTGAAGATTACACATCTCTAACTCTCTCATTTTGTCACTCTATTCATCTATGTTTCCTCTTATTTTCAATTTTAGTTTTTCGTTACCAATGATTATGATAGGGTTTTCGTATTGTTTTGATGAGATTGAGATGTTTGTTAGGATTAATAGGATCTCACAACAATAAAGGTGGTGCTAATGTAACACTTCAAAAATGATTGAGTTTGTTTCCTTTATAAGATACGGTCTAGTTTTCATTTTCTTATAATTATTCTATTTTCTTTTTTTCTTTTTCATTTTCTTGTAATTATTCTTTTTTCTTTTTTTCTTTTTCATTTTCTACTTATAATTAGTATTTTAGCATATTTTTTAATCTACATAACTTATGTTAATTGTTTAATTATCAGAATATAGAAGATGACATTTTATGTTGTTAAGGATATAAGTATATATTTAATTAATTTTGATGTTCAATACATATCTTTCTAAACTAGTTAATGTCAAGGTTTGTTACTCATTACATGTTTGATTGATTGATATAATTGAGGATGTACTTATTAGAAATATTTAGCTTACATTATTTAATAGAAATATCTGGTTCATAATCACTTTATGATTGTATAAACAAAATACAAAGGGTAAAAAAATATGTACTGCTGAAAAATTGTCATATTCTCCTTTTTTTTCTATCTTTTATGAGTAATTTTCTTTCTTATCTATCAAATGTACAGATCAAGTGATTTCTGATATAGGTTGATTTTTTGAAGGTTACACATCTCTAACTCTCTCATTTTGTCACTCTATTCATCTGTGTTTCCTCTTATTTTCAATTTTAGTTTTTCGTTACCAATGATTATGATAGGGTTTTCGTATTTTTTGATGAGATTGAGATGTTTGTTAGGATTAATAGGATCTCACAATAATAAAGGTGGTGCTAATGTAACACTTGAAAAATGATTGAGTTGGTTTCCTTTATAATACGGTCTATTTTCATTTTCTTATAATTATTCTATTTTCTTTTTTTCTTTTTCATTTTCTTGTAATTATTCTTTTTTCTTTTTTTCTTTTTCATTTTCTACTTATAATTAGTATTTTAGCATATTTTTTAATCTACATAACTTATGTTAATTGTTTAATTATCAGAATATAGAAGATGACATTTTATGTTCTTTAGGATATAAGTATTTATTTAATAAATTTTGATGTTCAATACATATCTTTCTAAACTAATTAATGTCAACGTTTGTTACTCATTACATGTTTGGTTGATTCATATAACTGAGGATGTACTTAATAAAAATATTTAGCTTACATTATTTAATAGAAATCTCTGGTTCATAATCACTTTATGATTGTATAAACAAAATAAAAAGGGTAAAAAAATACATACTGCTGAAAAATTGTCATATTTTCCTTTTTTTTCTATGTTTTATGAGTAATTTTCTTTCTTATCTATCAAATGTACAGATCAAGTGATTTCTGATATAGGTTGATTTTTGATGGTTACACATCTCTAACTCTCTCATTTTGTCACTCTATTCATCTGTGTTTCCTCTTATTTTCAATTTTATTTTTCGTTACCAATGATTATGATAGGGTTTTCGTATTGTTTTGATGAGATTGAGATGTTTGTTAGGATTATAGGATCTCACAACAATAAAGGTGGTGCTAATGTAACACTGGAAAAATGATTGAGTTTGTTTCCTTTATAAGATACGGTCTAGTTTTCATTTTCTTATAATTATTCTATTTTCTTTTTTTCTTTTTCATTTTCTTGTAATTATTCTTTTTTCTTTTTTTCTTTTTCATTTTCTACTTATAATTAGTATTTTAGCATATTTTTTAATCTACATAACTTATGTTAATTGTTTAATTATCAGAATATAGAAGATGACATTTTATGTTGTTAAGGATATAAGTATATATTTAATTAATTTTGATGTTCAATACATATCTTTCTAAACTAGTTAATGTCAAGGTTTGTTACTCATTACATGTTTGATTGATTGATATAATTGAGGATGTACTTATTAGAAATATTTAGCTTACATTATTTAATAGAAATATCTGGTTCATAATCACTTTATGATTCTATAAACAAAATACAAAGGGTAAAAAAATATGTACTGCTGAAAAATTGTCATATTCTCCTTTTTTTTCTATCTTTTATGAGTAATTTTCTTTCTTATCTATCAAATGTACAAATCAAGTGATTTCTGATATAGGTTGATTTTTTGAAGGTTACAAATCTCTAACTCTCTCATTTTGTCACTCTATTCATCTATGTTCCCTCTTATTTTCATTTTGAGTTTTGCGTTACCAATGATTATGATAGGGTTTTCGTATTTTTTGATGAGATTGAGATGTTTGTTAGGATTAATAGGATCTCACAATAATAAAGGTGGTGCTAATGTAACATTGGAAAAATGATCGAGTTGGTTTCCTTTAATACATACGCTCTCATTTTCATTTTCTTGTAATTATTCTATTTTCCTTTTTTTATTTTTTTATTTTTCATTTACTACTTATATTTAGTATTTTAGCATATTTTTTAATCTATATAACTTATGTTAATTGTTTAATTATCAGAATATAGAAGATGACATTTTATGTTCTTTAGGATATAAGTATTTATTTAATTAATTTTGATGTTCAATACATATCTTTCTAAACTAATTAATGTCAAGGTTTTTAACTCATTACATGTTTGATTGATTTATATAATTGAGGATGTACTTAATAGAAATATTTAGCTTACAAAATTTAATAGAAATCTCTAGTTCATAATCACTTTATGATTCTATAAACAAAATAAAAAGGGTAAAAAAATATGTACTGCTGAAAAATTGTCATATTTTCCTTTTTTCTTTCTATCTTTTATGAGTAATTTTCTTTCTTATCTATCAAATGTACAGATCAAGTGATTTCTGATATAGGTTGATCTTTGGATGGTTACACATCTCTAACTTGTTTATTTTGTCACTCTATTCATTTGTGTTTCCTCTTATTTTCAATTTTATTCTTGCGTCACAAATGATTATGATAGGGTTTTTCGTATTGTTTAGATGAGATTGAGA
This sequence comes from Lathyrus oleraceus, assembly GCF_024323335.1. Taxonomy (NCBI): domain Eukaryota; kingdom Viridiplantae; phylum Streptophyta; class Magnoliopsida; order Fabales; family Fabaceae; genus Lathyrus; species Lathyrus oleraceus. The sequence goes on from NW_026112422.1 coordinate 33,348, forward strand.
TGTTTTTTAAGATTATGAGGATCTCACAAAAATAAAAGTGGTGCTAATGTAACACTGGAAAAATGATTGAGTTGGTTTCCTTTATAAGATACGGTCTAATTTTCATTTTCTTATAATTATTCTATTTTCTTTTTTTCTTTTTCATTTTCTTGTAATTAATCTTTTTTCTTTTTTTCTTTTTCATTTTCTCTACATATTATTAGTATTTTAGCATATTTTTTAATCTATATAACTTATGTTAATTGTTTAATTATCAGAATATAGAAGATGACATTTTATGTTGTTAAGGACATAAGTATATATTTAATTAATTTTGATGTTCAATACATATCTTTCTAAACTAATTAATGTCAAGGTTTGTTACTCATTACATGTTTGATTGATTGATATAATTGAGGATGTACTTATTAGAAATATTTAGCTTACATTATTTAATAGAAATATCTGGTTCATAATCACTTTATGATTGTATAAACAAAATACAAAGGGTAAAAAAATATGTACTGCTGAAAAATTGTCATATTCTCCTTTTTTTTCTATCTTTTATGAGTAATTTTCTTTCTTATCTATCAAATGTACAGATCAAGTGATTTCTGATATAGGTTGATTTTTTGAAGATTACACATCTCTAACTCTCTCATTTTGTCACTCTATTCATCTATGTTTCCTCTTATTTTCAATTTTAGTTTTTCGTTACCAATGATTATGATAGGGTTTTCGTATTGTTTTGATGAGATTGAGATGTTTGTTAGGATTAATAGGATCTCACAACAATAAAGGTGGTGCTAATGTAACACTTCAAAAATGATTGAGTTTGTTTCCTTTATAAGATACGGTCTAGTTTTCATTTTCTTATAATTATTCTATTTTCTTTTTTTCTTTTTCATTTTCTTGTAATTATTCTTTTTTCTTTTTTTCTTTTTCATTTTCTACTTATAATTAGTATTTTAGCATATTTTTTAATCTACATAACTTATGTTAATTGTTTAATTATCAGAATATAGAAGATGACATTTTATGTTGTTAAGGATATAAGTATATATTTAATTAATTTTGATGTTCAATACATATCTTTCTAAACTAGTTAATGTCAAGGTTTGTTACTCATTACATGTTTGATTGATTGATATAATTGAGGATGTACTTATTAGAAATATTTAGCTTACATTATTTAATAGAAATATCTGGTTCATAATCACTTTATGATTCTATAAACAAAATACAAAGGGTAAAAAAATATGTACTGCTGAAAAATTGTCATATTCTCCTTTTTTTTCTATCTTTTATGAGTAATTTTCTTTCTTATCTATCAAATGTACAAATCAAGTGATTTCTGATATAGGTTGATTTTTTGAAGGTTACAAATCTCTAACTCTCTCATTTTGTCACTCTATTCATCTGTGTTCCCTCTTATTTTCAATTTGAGTTTTGCGTTACCAATGATTATGATAGGGTTTTCGTATTTTTTGATGAGATTGAGATGTTTGTTAGGATTAATAGGATCTCACAATAATAAAGGTGGTGCTAATGTAACATTGGAAAAATGATCGAGTTGGTTTCCTTTAATACATACGCTCTCATTTTCATTTTCTTGTAATTATTCTATTTTCCTTTTTTTATTTTTTTATTTTTCATTTACTACTTATATTTAGTATTTTAGCATATTTTTTAATCTATATAACTTATGTTAATTGTTTAATTATCAGAATATAGAAGATGACATTTTATGTTCTTTAGGATATAAGTATTTATTTAATTAATTTTGATGTTCAATACATATCTTTCTAAACTAATTAATGTCAAGGTTTTTAACTCATTACATGTTTGATTGATTTATATAATTGAGGATGTACTTAATAGAAATATTTAGCTTACAAAATTTAATAGAAATCTCTAGTTCATAATCACTTTATGATTCTATAAACAAAATAAAAAGGGTAAAAAAATATGTACTGCTGAAAAATTGTCATATTTTCCTTTTTTCTTTCTATCTTTTATGAGTAATTTTCTTTCTTATCTATCAAATGTACAGATCAAGTGATTTCTGATATAGGTTGATCTTTGGATGGTTACACATCTCTAACTTGTTTATTTTGTCACTCTATTCATTTGTGTTTCCTCTTATTTTAATTTTATTCTTGCGTCACAAATGATTATGATAGGGTTTTTCGTATTGTTTAGATGAGATTGAGATGTTTTTTAAGATTATGAGGATCTCACAAAAATAAAAGTGGTGCTAATGTAACACTGGAAAAATGATTGAGTTGGTTTCCTTTATAAGATACGGTCTAGTTTTCATTTTCTTATAATTATTCTATTTTCTTGTTTTCTTTTTCATTTTCTTGTAATTAATCTTTTTTCTTTTTTTCTTTTTCATTTTCTCTACTTATAATTAGTATTTTAGCATATTTTTTAATCTATATAACTTATGTTAATTGTTTAATTATCAGAATATAGAAGATGACATTTTATGTTGTTAAGGATATAAGTATATATTTAATTAATTTTGATGTTCAATACATATCTTTCTAAACTAGTTAATGTCAAGGTTTGTTACTCATTACATGTTTGATTGATTGATATAATTGAGGATGTACTTATTAGAAATATTTAGCTTACATTATTTAATAGAAATATCTGGTTCATAATCACTTTATGATTCTATAAACAAAATACAAAGGGTAAAAAAATATGTACTGCTGAAAAATTGTCATATTCTCCTTTTTTTTCTATCTTTTATGAGTAATTTTCTTTCTTATCTATCAAATGTACAAATCAAGTGATTTCTGATATAGGTTGATTTTTTGAAGGTTACAAATCTCTAACTCTCTCATTTTGTCACTCTATTCATCTGTGTTCCCTCTTATTTTCAATTTGAGTTTTGCGTTACCAATGATTATGATAGGGTTTTCGTATTTTTTGATGAGATTGAGATGTTTGTTAGGATTAATAGGATCTCACAATAATAAAGGTGGTGCTAATGTAACATTGGAAAAATGATCGAGTTGGTTTCCTTTAATACATACGCTCTCATTTTCATTTTCTTGTAATTATTCTATTTTCCTTTTTTTATTTTTTTTTTTCATTTACTACTTATATTTAGTATTTTAGCATATTTTTTAATCCATATAACTTATGTTAATTGTTTAATTATCAGAATATAGAAGATGACATTTTATGTTCTTTAGGATATAAGTATTTATTTAATTAATTTTGATGTTCAATACATATCTTTCTAAACTAATTAATGTCAAGGTTTTTAACTCATTACATGTTTGATTGATTTATATAATTGAGGATGTACTTAATAGAAATATTTAGCTTACAAAATTTAATAGAAATCTCTAGTTCATAATCACTTTATGATTCTATAAACAAAATAAAAAGGGTAAAAAAATATGTACTGCTGAAAAATTGTCATATTTTCCTTTTTTCTTTCTATCTTTTATGAGTAATTTTCTTTCTTATCTATCAAATGTACAGATCAAGTGATTTCTGATATAGGTTGATCTTTGGATGGTTACACATCTCTAACTTGTTTATTTTGTCACTCTATTCATTTGTGTTTCCTCTTATTTTCAATTTTATTCTTGCGTCACAAATGATTATGATAGGGTTTTTCGTATTGTTTAGATGAGATTGAGATGTTTTTTAAGATTATGAGGATCTCACAAAAATAAAAGTGGTGCTAATGTAACACTGGAAAAATGATTGAGTTGGTTTCCTTTATAAGATACGGTCTAATTTTCATTTTCTTATAATTATTCTATTTTCTTTTTTTCTTTTTCATTTTCTTGTAATTAATCTTTTTTCTTTTTTTCTTTTTCATTTTCTCTACATATTATTAGTATTTTAGCATATTTTTTAATCTATATAACTTATGTTAATTGTTTAATTATCAGAATATAGAAGATGACATTTTATGTTGTTAAGGACATAAGTATATATTTAATTAATTTTGATGTTCAATACATATCTTTCTAAACTAATTAATGTCAAGGTTTGTTACTCATTACATGTTTGATTGATTGATATAATTGAGGATGTACTTATTAGAAATATTTAGCTTACATTATTTAATAGAAATATCTGGTTCATAATCACTTTATGATTGTATAAACAAAATACAAAGGGTAAAAAAATATGTACTGCTGAAAAATTGTCATATTCTCCTTTTTTTTCTATCTTTTATGAGTAATTTTCTTTCTTATCTATCAAATGTACAGATCAAGTGATTTCTGATATAGGTTGATTTTTTGAAGATTACACATCTCTAACTCTCTCATTTTGTCACTCTATTCATCTATGTTTCCTCTTATTTTCAATTTTAGTTTTTCGTTACCAATGATTATGATAGGGTTTTCGTATTGTTTTGATGAGATTGAGATGTTTGTTAGGATTAATAGGATCTCACAACAATAAAGGTGGTGCTAATGTAACACTTCAAAAATGATTGAGTTTGTTTCCTTTATAAGATACGGTCTAGTTTTCATTTTCTTATAATTATTCTATTTTCTTTTTTTCTTTTTCATTTTCTTGTAATTATTCTTTTTTCTTTTTTCTTTTTCATTTTCTACTTATAATTAGTATTTTAGCATATTTTTTAATCTACATAACTTATGTTAATTGTTTAATTATCAGAATATAGAAGATGACATTTTATGTTGTTAAGGATATAAGTATATATTTAATTAATTTTGATGTTCAATACATATCTTTCTAAACTAGTTAATGTCAAGGTTTGTTACTCATTACATGTTTGATTGATTGATATAATTGAGGATGTACTTATTAGAAATATTTAGCTTACATTATTTAATAGAAATATCTGGTTCATAATCACTTTATGATTCTATAAACAAAATACAAAGGGTAAAAAAATATGTACTGCTGAAAAATTGTCATATTCTCCTTTTTTTTCTATCTTTTATGAGTAATTTTCTTTCTTATCTATCAAATGTACAAATCAAGTGATTTCTGATATAGGTTGATTTTTTGAAGGTTACAAATCTCTAACTCTCTCATTTTGTCACTCTATTCATCTGTGTTCCCTCTTATTTTCAATTTGAGTTTTGCGTTACCAATGATTATGATAGGGTTTTCGTATTTTTTGATGAGATTGAGATGTTTGTTAGGATTAATAGGATCTCACAATAATAAAGGTGGTGCTAATGTAACATTGGAAAAATGATCGAGTTGGTTTCCTTTAATACATACGCTCTCATTTTCATTTTCTTGTAATTATTCTATTTTCCTTTTTTATTTTTTTATTTTTCATTTACTACTTATATTTAGTATTTTAGCATATTTTTTAATCCATATAACTTATGTTAATTGTTTAATTATCAGAATATAGAAGATGACATTTTATGTTCTTTAGGATATAAGTATTTATTTAATTAATTTTGATGTTCAATACATATCTTTCTAAACTAATTAATGTCAAGGTTTTTAACTCATTACATGTTTGATTGATTTATATAATTGAGGATGTACTTAATAGAAATATTTAGCTTACAAAATTTAATAGAAATCTCTAGTTCATAATCACTTTATGATTCTATAAACAAAATAAAAAGGGTAAAAAAATATGTACTGCTGAAAAATTGTCATATTTTCCTTTTTTCTTTCTATCTTTTATGAGTAATTTTCTTTCTTATCTATCAAATGTACAGATCAAGTGATTTCTGATATAGGTTGATCTTTGGATGGTTACACATCTCTAACTTGTTTATTTTGTCACTCTATTCATTTGTGTTTCCTCTTATTTTCAATTTTAGTTTTTCGTTACCAATGATTATGATAGGGTTTTCGTATTGTTTTGATGAGATTGAGATGTTTGTTAGGATTAATAGGATCTCACAACAATAAAGGTGGTGCTAATGTAACACTTCAAAAATGATTGAGTTTGTTTCCTTTATAAGATACGGTCTAGTTTTCATTTTCTTATAATTATTCTATTTTCTTTTTTTCTTTTTCATTTTCTTGTAATTATTCTTTTTTCTTTTTTTCTTTTTCATTTTCTACTTATAATTAGTATTTTAGCATATTTTTTAATCTACATAACTTATGTTAATTGTTTAATTATCAGAATATAGAAGATGACATTTTATGTTGTTAAGGATATAAGTATATATTTAATTAATTTTGATGTTCAATACATATCTTTCTAAACTAGTTAATGTCAAGGTTTGTTACTCATTACATGTTTGATTGATTGATATAATTGAGGATGTACTTATTAGAAATATTTAGCTTACATTATTTAATAGAAATATCTGGTTCATAATCACTTTATGATTCTATAAACAAAATACAAAGGGTAAAAAAATATGTACTGCTGAAAAATTGTCATATTCTCCTTTTTTTTCTATCTTTTATGAGTAATTTTCTTTCTTATCTATCAAATGTACAAATCAAGTGATTTCTGATATAGGTTGATTTTTTGAAGGTTACAAATCTCTAACTCTCTCATTTTGTCACTCTATTCATCTGTGTTCCCTCTTATTTTCAATTTGAGTTTTGCGTTACCAATGATTATGATAGGGTTTTCGTATTTTTTGATGAGATTGAGATGTTTGTTAGGATTAATAGGATCTCACAATAATAAAGGTGGTGCTAATGTAACATTGGAAAAATGATCGAGTTGGTTTCCTTTAATACATACGCTCTCATTTTCAATTTCTTGTAATTATTCTATTTTCCTTTTTTTATTTTTTTATTTTTCATTTACTACTTATATTTAGTATTTTAGCATATTTTTTAATCTATATAACTTATGTTAATTGTTTAATTATCAGAATATAGAAGATGACATTTTATGTTCTTTAGGATATAAGTATTTATTTAATTAATTTTGATGTTCAATACATATCTTTCTAAACTAATTAATGTCAAGGTTTTTAACTCATTACATGTTTGATTGATTTATATAATTGAGGATGTACCTAATAGAAATATTTAGCTTACAAAATTTAATAGAAATCTCTAGTTCATAATCACTTTATGATTCTATAAACAAAATAAAAAGGGTAAAAAAATATGTACTGCTGAAAAATTGTCATATTTTCCTTTTTTTTTCTATCTTTTATGAGTAATTTTCTTTCTTATCTATCAAATGTACAGATCAAGGGATTTCTGATATAGGTTGATCTTTGGATGGTTACACATCTCTAACTTGTTTATTTTGTCACTCTATTCATTTGTGTTTCCTCTTATTTTCAATTTTATTCTTGCGTCACAAATGATTATGATAGGGTTTTTCGTATTGTTTAGATGAGATTGAGATGTTTTTTAAGATTATGAGGATCTCACAAAAATAAAAGTGGTGCTAATGTAACACTGGAAAAATGATTGAGTTGGTTTCCTTTATAAGATACGGTCTAGTTTTCATTTTCTTATAATTATTCTATTTTCTTTTTTTCTTTTTCATTTTCTTGTAATTAATCTTTTTTCTTTTTTTCTTTTTCATTTTCTCTACTTATAATTAGTATTTTAGCATATTTTTTAATCTATATAACTTATGTTAATTGTTTAATTATCAGAATATAGAAGATGACATTTTATGTTGTTAAGGATATAAGTATATATTTAATTAATTTTGATGTTCAATACATATCTTTCTAAACTAATTAATGTCAAGGTTTGTTACTCATTACATGTTTGATTGATTGATATAATTGAGGATGTACTTATTAGAAATATTTAGCTTACATTATTTAATAGAAATATCTGGTTCATAATCACTTTATGATTCTATAAACAAAATACAAAGGGTAAAAAAATATGTACTGCTGAAAAATTGTCATATTCTCCTTTTTTTTCTATCTTTTATGAGTAATTTTCTTTCTTATCTATCAAATGTACAAATCAAGTGATTTCTGATATAGGTTGATTTTTTGAAGGTTACAAATCTCTAACTCTCTCATTTTGTCACTCTATTCATCTGTGTTCCCTCTTATTTTCAATTTGAGTTTTGCGTTACCAATGATTATGATAGGGTTTTCGTATTTTTTGATGAGATTGAGATGTTTTTTAAGATTATGAGGATCTCACAAAAATAAAAGTGGTGCTAATGTAACACTGGAAAAATGATTGAGTTGGTTTCCTTTATAAGATACGGTCTAGTTTTCATTTTCTTATAATTATTCTATATAACTTATGTTAATTGTTTAATTATCAGAATATAGAAGATGACATTTTATGTTGTTAAGGATATAAGTATATATTTAATTAATTTTGATGTTCAATAAAAATCTTTCTAAACTAATTAATGTCAAGGTTTGTTACTCCTTACATGTTTGATTGATTGATATAATTGAGGATGTACTTATTAGAAATATTTAGCTTACATTATTTAATAGAAATATCTGGTTCATAATCACTTTATGATTCTATAAACAAAATACAAAGGGTAAAAAAATATGTACTGCTGAAAAATTGTCATATTCTCCTTTTTTTTCTATCTTTTATGAGTAATTTTCTTTCTTATCTATCAAATGTACAAATCAAGTGATTTCTGATATAGGTTGATTTTTTGAAGGTTACAAATCTCTAACTCTCTCATTTTGTCACTCTATTCATCTGTGTTCCCTCTTATTTTCAATTTGAGTTTTGCGTTACCAATGATTATGATAGGGTTTTCGTATTTTTTGATGAGATTGAGATGTTTTTTAAGATTATGAGGATCTCACAAAAATAAAAGTGGTGCTAATGTAACACTGGAAAATGATTGAGTTGGTTTCCTTTATAAGATACGGTCTAGTTTTCATTTTCTTATAATTATTCTATATAACTTATGTTAATTGTTTAATTATCAGAATATAGAAGATGACATTTTATGTTTTAAGGATATAAGTATATATTTAATTAATTTTGATGTTCAATACATATCTTTCTAAACTAATTAATGTCAAGGTTTGTTACTCCTTACATGTTTGATTGATTGATATAATTGAGGATGTACTTATTAGAAATATTTAGCTTACATTATTTAATAGAAATATCTGGTTCATAATCACTTTATGATTCTATAAACAAAATACAAAGGGTAAAAAAATATGTACTGCTGAAAAATTGTCATATTCTCCTTTTTTTTCTATCTTTTATGAGTAATTTTCTTTCTTATCTATCAAATGTACAAATCAAGTGATTTCTGATATAGGTTGATCTTTTGATGGTTACAATCTCTAACTCTCTCATTTTGTCACTCTATTCATCTGTGTTCCCTCTTATTTTCAATTTTATTTTGCGTCACCAATGATTATGATAGGGTTTTCGTATTTTTTGATGAGATTGAGATGTTTGTTAGGATTATAGGATCTCACAATAATAAAGGTGGTGCTAATGTAACACTGGAAAAATGATTGAGTTGGTTTCCTTTATACATACGCTCTCATTTTCATTTCTTGTAATTATTCTATTTTCCTTTTTATTTTTTTATTTTTCATTTACTACTTATATTAGTATTTTAGCATATTTTTTAATCTATATAACTTATGTTAATTGTTTAATTATCAGAATATAGAAGATGACATTTTATGTTCTTTAGGATATAAGTATATATTTAATTAATTTTGATGTTCAATACATATCTTTCTAAACTAATTAATGTCAAGGTTTTTACTCATTACATGTTTGATTGATTTATATAATTGAGGATGTACTTAATAGAAATATTTAGCTTACAAATTTAATAGAAATCTCTGGTTCATAATCACTTTATGATTCTATAAACAAAATAAAAAGGGTAAAAAAATATGTACTGCTGAAAAATTGTCATATTTTCTTTTTTTTCTATCTTTTATGAGTAATTTTCTTTCTTATCTATCAAATGTACAAATCAAGTGATTTCTGATATAGGTTGATCTTTTGATGGTTACACATCTCTAACTCTCTCATTTTGTCACTCTATTCATCTGTGTTTCCTCTTATTTTCAATTTTATTCTTGCGTCACCAATGATTATGATAGGGTTTTTCGTATTGTTTGATGAGATTGAGATGTTTGTTAGGATTATGAGGATCTCACAAAATAAAGGTGGTGCTAATGTAACACTGGAAAAATGATTGAGTTGGTTTCCTTTATAACATACGGTCTCATTTTCATTTTCTTGTAATTATTCTATTTTCTTTTTTCTTTTTCATTTTCTTGTAATTATCTTTTTTCTTTTTTTCTTTTTCATTTTCTCTACATATTATTAGTATTTTAGCATATTTTTTAATCTATATAACTTATGTTAATTGTTTAATTATCAGAATATAGAAGATGACATTTTATGTTGTTAAGGATATAAGTATATATTTAATTAATTTTGATGTTCAATACATATCTTTCTAAACTAATTAATGTCAAGGTTTGTTACTCATTACATGTTTGATTGATTGATATAATTGAGGATGTACTTATTAGAAATATTTAGCTTACAATACTTAATAGAAAACTCTGGTTCATAATCACTTTATGATTGTATAAACAAAATACAAAGGGTAAAAAAATATGTACTGCTGAAAAATTGTCATATTCTCCTTTTTTTTCTATCTTTTATGAGTAATTTTCTTTCTTATCTATCAAATGTACAGATCAAGTGATTTCTGATATAGGTTGATTTTTTGAAGATTACACATCTCTAACTCTCTCATTTTGTCACTCTATTCATCTATGTTTCCTCTTATTTTCAATTTTATTTTTCGTTACCAATGATTATGATAGGGTTTTCGTATTATTTTGATGAAATTGAGATGTTTCTTAGGATTAATAGGATCTCACAACAATAAAGGTGGTGCTAATGTAACACTGGAAAAATGATTGAGTTGGTTTCCTTTATAACATACGGTCTAATTTTCATTTTCTTGTAATTATTCTATTTTCATTTTCTTGTAATTATTCTTTTTTCTTTTTTTCTTTTTCATTTTCTACTTATAATTAGTATTTTAGCATATTTTTTAATCTACATAACTTATGTTAATTGTTTAATTATCAGAATATAGAAGATGACATTTTATGTTCTTAGGATATAAGTATATATTTAATAAATTTTGATGTTCAATACATATCTTTCTAAACTAATTAATGTCAAGGTTTGTTACTCATTACATGTTTGATTGATTTATATAATTGAGGTTGTACTTAATATAAATATTTACTTTACAATACTTAATAGAAAACTCTGGTTCATAATCACTTTATGATTGTATAAACAAAATAAAAAGGGTAAAAAAATACGTACTGCTGAAAAATTGTCATATTTTCCTTTTTTTTCTATCTTTTATGAGTAATTTTCTTATCTTTCAAATGTACAAATCAAGTGATTTCTGATATAGGTTGATCTTTTGATGGTTACACATCTCTAACTCTCTCATTTTGTCACTCCATTCATCTGTGTTTCCTCTTATTTTAAATTTTATTCTTGCATCACCAATGATTATGATAGGGTTTTTCGTATTGTTTTGATGAGATTGAGATGTTTGTTAGGATTATGAGGATCTCAAAATAATAAAGGTGGTGCTAATGTAACACTGGAAACATGATTGAGTTGGTTTCCTTTATAACATACGGTCTCATTTTCATTTTCTTGTAATTATTCTATTTTCTTTTTTTCTTTTTCATTTTCTTGTAATTATTCTTTTTTCTTTTTTTCTTTTTCATTTTTTACATATAATCTATATAACTTATGTTAATTATTTAATTATCAGAATATAGAAGATGACATTTTATGTTCTTAAGGATATAAGTATATATTTAATTAATTTTGATGTTCAATACAAAATCTTTCTAAACTAATTAATGTCAAGGTTTTTAACTCATTACATGTTTGATTGATTTATATAATTGAGGATGTACTTAATAGAAATATTTAGCTTACATTATTTAATAGAAATCTCTGGTTCATAATCACTTTATGATTATATAAACAAAATACAAAGGGTAAAAAAATATGTACTGCTGAAAAATTGTCATATTCTCCTTTTTTTTCTATCTTTTATGAGTAATTTTCTTTCTTATCTATCAAATGTACAGATCAAGTGATTTCTGATATAGGTTGATTTTTTGGTTACACATCTCTAACTCTCTCATTTTGTCACTCTATTCATCTATGTTTCCTCTTATTTTCAATTTTAGTTTTCGTTACCAATGATTATGATAGGGTTTTCGTATTGTTTTGATGAGATTGAGATGTTTGTTAGGATTAATAGGATCTCACAACAATAAAGGTGGTGCTAATGTAACACTGGAAAAATGATTGAGTTTGTTTCCTTTATAACATACGGTCTCATTTTCATTTTCTTGTAATTATTCTTTTTTCTTTTTTTCTTTTTCATTTTCTTGTAATTATTCTTTTTTCTTTTTTTCTTTTTCATTTTTTACTTATAATTAGTATTTTAGCATATTTTTTAATCTACATAACTTATGTTAATTGTTTAATTATCAGAATATAGAAGATGACATTTTATGTTCTTTAGGATATAAGTATATATTTAATAAATTTGATGTTCAATACATATCTTTCTAAACTAATTAATGTCAAGGTTTGTTACTCATTACATGTTTGATTGATTTATATAATTGAGGTTGTACTTAATATAAATATTTACTTTACAATACTTAATAGAAAACGCTGGTTCATAATCACTTTATGATTGTATAAACAAAATAAAAAGGGTAAAAAAATATGTACTGCTGAAAAATTGTCATATTTTCCTTTTTTTTCTATCTTTTATGAGTATTTTCTTTCTTATCTATCAAATGTACAAATCAAGTGATTTCTGATATAGGTTGATCTTTTGATGGTTACACATCTCTAACTCTCTCATTTTGTCACTCTATTCATCTGTGTTTCCTCTTATTTTCAATTTTATTCTTGCGTCACCAATGATTATGATAGGGTTTTCGTATTATTTTGATGAGATTGAGATGGTTGTTAGGATTATAGGATCTCAAAATAATAAAGATGGTGCTAATGTAACACTGGAAAAATGATTGAGTTGGTTTCCTTTATAACATACGGTCACATTTTCATTTTCTTGTAATTATTCTATTTTCATTTTCTTGTAATTATTCTTTTTTCTTTTTTTCTTTTTCATTTTCTACTTATAATTAGTATTTTAGCATATTTTTTAATCTACATAACTTATGTTAATTGTTTAATTATCAGAATATAGAAGATGACATTTTATGTTCTTTAGGATATAAGTATATATTTAATAAATTTTGATGTTCAATACATATCTTTCTAAACTAATTAATGTCAAGGTTTGTTACTCATTACATGTTTGATTGATTTATATAATTGAGGTTGTACTAATATAAATATTTACTTACAATACTTAATAAAAAACTCTGGTACATAATCACTTTATGATTGTATAAACAAAAAAAAGGGTAAAAAAATACGTACTGCTGAAAAATTGTCATATTTTCCTTTTTTTTCTATCTTTTATGAGTAATTTTCTTTCTTATCTATCAAATGTACAAATCAAGTGATTTCAGATATTGGTTGATCTTTTGATGGTTACACATCTCTAACTCTCTCATTTTGTCACTCTATTCATCTGTGTTTCTTCTTATTTTCAATTTTATTCTTGCGTCACCAATGATTATGATAGGGTTTTCGTATTATTTTGATGAGATTGAGATGGTTGTTAGGATTATAAGGATCTCAAAATAATAAAGATGGTGCTAATGTAACACTGGAAAAATGATTGAGTTGGTTTCCTTTATAACATACGGTCACATTTTCATTTTCTTGTAATTATTCTATTTTCATTTTCTTGTAATTATTCTTTTTTCTTTTTTTCTTTTTCATTTTCTACTTATAATTAGTATTTTAGCATATTTTTTAATCTACATAACTTATGTTAATTGTTTAATTATCAGAATATAGAAGATGACATTTTATGTTGTTTAGGATATACGTATATATTTATTAAATTTTGATGTTCAATACATATCTTTCTAAACTAATTAATGTCAAGGTTTGTTACTCATTACATGTTTGATGGATTTATATAATTGAGGTTGTACTTAATATAAATATTTACTTTACAATACTTAATAGAAAACTCTGGTTCATAATCACTTTATGATTGTATAAACAAATAAAAAGGGTAAAAAAATACGTACTGCTGAAAAATTGTCATATTTTCCTTTTTTTTCTAACTTTTATGAGTAATTTTCTTTCTTATCTATCAAATGTACAAATCAAGTGATTTCTGATATAGGTTGATCTTTTGATGGTTACACATCTCTAACTCTCTCATTTTGTCACTCCATTCATCTGTGTTTCCTCTTATTTTAAATTTTATTCTTGCATCACCAATGATTATGATAGGGTTTTTCGTATTGTTTTGATGAGATTGAGATGTTTGTTAGGATTATGAGGATCTCACAATAATAAAGGTGGTGCTAATGTAACACTGGAAACATGATTGAGTTGGTTTCCTTTATAACATACGGTCTCATTTTCATTTCTTGTAATTATTCTATTTTCTTTTTTTCTTTTTCATTTTCTTGTAATTATTCTTTTTTCTTTTTTCTTTTTCATTTTTTACATATAATTAGTATTTTAGCATATTTTTTAATCTATATAACTTATGTTAATTGTTTAATTATCAGAATATAGAAGATGACATTTTATGTTCTTAAGGATATAAGTATATATTTAATTAATTTTGATGTTCAATACATATCTTTCTAAACTAATTAATGTCAAGGTTTTTAACTCATTACATGTTTGATTGATTTATATAATTGAGGATGTACTTAATAGAAATATTTAGCTTACATTATTTAATAGAAATCTCTGGTTCATAATCACTTTATGATTGTATAAACAAAATACAAATGGTAAATAAATATGTACTGCTGAAAAATTGTCATATTCTCCTTTTTTTCTATCTTTTATGAGTAGTTTTCTTTCTTATCTATCAAATGTACAAATCAAGTGATTTCTGATATAGGTTGATCTTTTGATGGTTACACATCTCTAACTCTCTCATTTTGTCACTCTATTCATCTGTGTTTCTTCTTATTTTCAATTTTATTCTTGCGTCACCAATGATTATGATAGGGTTTTCGTATTATTTTGATGAGATTGAGATGTTTGTTAGGATTATGAGGATCTCACAATAATAAAGGTGGTGCTAATGTAACACTGGAAAAATGATTGAGTTGGTTTCCTTTATAACATACAGTCTCATTTTCATTTTCTTGTAATTATTCTTTTTTCTTTTTTTCTTTTTCATTTTCTACTTATAATTAGTATTTTAGCATATTTTTTAATCTACATAACTTATGTTAATTGTTTAATTATCAGAATATAGAAGATGACATTTTATGTTGTTTAGGATATAGATATATATTTATTAATTTTGATGTTCAATACATATCTTTCTAAACTAATTAATGTCAAGGTTTGTTACTCATTACATGTTTGATTGATTTATATAATTGAGGTTGTACTTAATATAAATATTTACTTTACAATACTTAATAGAAAACTCTGGTTCATAATCACTTTATGATTGTATAAACAACATAAAAAGGGTAAAAAATACGTACTGCTGAAAAATTGTCATATTTTCCTTTTTTTTCTATCTTTTATGAGTAATTTTCTTTCTTATCTATCAAATGTACAAATCAAGTGATTTCTGATATAGGTTGATCTTTTGATGGTTACACATCTCTAACTCTCTCATTTTGTCACTCCATTCATCTGTGTTTCCTCTTATTTTAAATTTTATTCTTGCATCACCAATGATTATGATAGGGTTTTTCGTATTGTTTTGATGAGATTGAGATGTTTGTTAGGATTATGAGGATCTCACAATAATAAAGGTGGTGCTAATGTAACACTGGAAACATGATTGAGTTGGTTTCCTTTATAACATACGGTCTCATTTTCATTTTCTTGTAATTATTCTATTTTCTTTTTTTCTTTTTCATTTTCTTGTAATTATTCTTTTTCTTTTTTCTTTTTCATTTTTTACATATAATTAGTATTTTAGCATATTTTTTAATCTATATAACTTATGTTAATTGTTTAATTATCAGAATATAGAAGATGACATTTTATGTTCTTAAGGATATAAGTATATATTTAATTAATTTTGATGTTCAATACATATCTTTCTAAACTAATTAATGTCAAGGTTTTTAACTCATTACATGTTTGATTGATTTATATAATTGAGGATGTACTTAATAGAAATATTTAGCTTACATTATTTAATAGAAATCTCTGGTTCATAATCACTTTATGATTGTATAAACAAAATACAAATGGTAAATAAATATGTACTGCTGAAAAATTGTCATATTCTCCTTTTTTTCTATCTTTTATGAGTAGTTTTCTTTCTTATCTATCAAATGTACAAATCAAGTGATTTCTGATATAGGTTGATCTTTTGATGGTTACACATCTCTAACTCTCTCATTTTGTCACTCTATTCATCTGTGTTTCTCTTATTTTCAATTTTTTTCTTGCGTCACCAATGATTATGATAGGGTTTTCGTATTGTTTTGATGAGATTGAGATGTTTGTTAGGATTATGAGGATCTCACAATAATAAAGGTTGTGCTAATGTAACACTGGAAACATGATTGAGTTGGTTTCCTTTATAACATACGGTCTCATTTTCATTTTCTTGTAATTATTCTTTTTTCTTTTTTCTTTTTCATTATCTACTTATAATTAGTATTTTAGCATATTTTTTAATCTACATAACTTATGTTAATTGTTTAATTATCAGAATATAGAAGATGACATTTTATGTTGTTTAGGATATAGTATATATTTATTAAATTTTGATGTTCAATACATATCTTTCTAAACTAATTAATGTCAAGGTTTGTTACTCATTACATGTTTGATGGATTTATATAATTGAGGTTGTACTTAATATAAATATTTACTTTACAATACTTAATAGAAAACTCTGGTTCATAATCACTTTATGATTGTATAAACAACATAAAAAGGGTAAAAAAATACGTACTGCTGAAAAATTGTCATATTTTCCTTTTTTTTCTAACTTTTATGAGTAATTTTCTTTCTTATCTATCAAATGTACAAATCAAGTGATTTCTGATATAGGTTGATCTTTTGATGGTTACACATCTCTAACTCTCTCATTTTGTCATCCATTCATCTGTGTTTCTCTTATTTTAAATTTTATTCTTGCATCACCAATGATTATGATAGGGTTTTTCGTATTGTTTTGATGAGATTGAGATGTTTGTTAGGATTATGAGGATCTCACAATAATAAAGGTGGTGCTAATGTAACACTGGAAACATGATTGAGTTGGTTTCCTTTATAACATACGGTCTCATTTTCATTTTCTTGTAATTATTCTATTTTCTTTTGTTATATTTCATTTTCTTGTAATTATTCTTTTTTCTTTTTTCTTTTTCATTTTTTTACATATAATTAGTATTTTAGCATATTTTTTAATCTATATAACTTATGTTAATTGTTTAATTATCAGAATATAGAAGATGACATTTTATGTTCTTAAGGATATAAGTATATATTTAATTAATTTTGATGTTCAATACATATCTTTCTAAACTAATTAATGTCAAGGTTTTTAACTCATTACATGTTTGATTGATTTATATAATTGAGGATGTACTTAATATAAATATTTAGCTTACATTATTTAATAGAAATCTCTGGTTCATAATCACTTTATGATTGTATAAACAAAATACAAATGGTAAATAAATATGTACTGCTGAAAAATTGTCATATTCTCCTTTTTTTCTATCTTTTATGAGTAGTTTTCTTTCTTATCTATCAAATGTACAAATCAAGTGATTTCTGATATAGGTTGATCTTTTGATGGTTACACATCTCTAACTCTCTCATTTTGTCACTCTATTCATCTGTGTTTCTTCTTATTTTCAATTTTATTCTTGCGTCACCAATGATTATGATAGGGTTTTCGTATTATTTTGATGAGATTGAGATGTTTGTTAGGATTATGAGGATCTCACAATAATAAAGGTTGTGCTAATGTAACACTGGAAACATGATTGAGTTGGTTTCCTTTATAACATACGGTCTCATTTTCATTTTCTTGTAATTATTCTTTTTTCTTTTTTTCTTTTTCATTATCTACTTATAATTAGTATTTTAGCATATTTTTTAATCTACATAACTTATGTTAATTGTTTAATTATCAGAATATAGAAGATGACATTTTATGTTGTTTAGGATATAGATATATATTTATTAAATTTTGATGTTCAATACATATCTTTCTAAACTAATTAATGTCAAGGTTTGTTACTCATTACATGTTTGATGGATTTATATAATTGAGGTTGTACTTAATATAAATATTTACTTTACAATACTTAATAGAAAACTCTGGTTCATAATCACTTTATGATTGTATAAACAACATAAAAAGGGTAAAAAAATACGTACTGCTGAAAAATTGTCATATTTTCCTTTTTTTTCTAACTTTTATGAGTAATTTTCTTTCTTATCTATCAAATGTACAAATCAAGTGATTTCTGATATAGGTTGATCTTTTGATGGTTACACATCTCTAACTCTCTCATTTTGTCATCCATTCATCTGTGTTTCCTCTTATTTTAAATTTTATTCTTGTATCACCAATGATTATGATAGGGTTTTTCGTATTGTTTTGATGAGATTGAGATGTTTGTTAGGATTATGAGGATCTCACAATAATAAAGGTGGTGCTAATGTAACACTGGAAACATGATTGAGTTGGTTTCCTTTATAACATACGGTCTCATTTTCATTTTCTTGTAATTATTCTATTTTCTTTTTTTCTTTTTCATTTTCTTGTAATTATTCTTTTTTCTTTTTTTCTTTTTCATTTTTTACATATAATTAGTATTTTAGCATATTTTTTAATCTATATAACTTATGTTAATTGTTTAATTATCAGAATATAGAAGATGACATTTTATGTTCTTAAGGATATAAGTATATATTTAATTAATTTTGATGTTCAATACATATCTTTCTAAACTAATTAATGTCAAGGTTTTTAACTCATTACATGTTTGATTGATTTATATAATTGAGGATGTACTTAATAGAAATATTTAGCTTACATTATTTAATAGAAATCTCTGGTTCATAATCACTTTATGATTGTATAAACAAAATACAAATGGTAAATAAATATGTACTGCTGAAAAATTGTCATATTCTCCTTTTTTTCTATCTTTTATGAGTAGTTTTCTTTCTTATCTATCAAATGTACAAATCAAGTGATTTCTGATATAGGTTGATCTTTTGATGGTTACACATCTCTAACTCTCTCATTTTGTCACTCTATTCATCTGTGTTTCTTCTTATTTTCAATTTTATTCTTGCGTCACCAATGATTATGATAGGGTTTTCGTATTGTTTTGATGAGATTGAGATGTTTGTTAGGATTATGAGGATCTCAAATAATAAAGGTGGTGCTAATGTAACACTGGAAACATGATTGAGTTTGTTTCCTTTATAACATACGGTCTCATTTTCATTTTCTTGTAATTATTCTTTTTTCTTTTTTTCTTTTTCATTATCTACTTATAATTAGTATTTTAGCATATTTTTTAATCTACATAACTTATGTTAATTGTTTAATTATCAGAATATAGAAGATGACATTTTATGTTGTTTAGGATATAGATATATATTTATTAAATTTTGATGTTCAATACATATCTTTCTAAACTAATTAATGTCAAGGTTTGTTACTCATTACATGTTTGATGGATTTATATAATTGAGGTTGTACTTAATATAAATATTTACTTTACAATACTTAATAGAAAACTCTGGTTCATAATCACTTTATGATTGTATAAACAACATAAAAAGGGTAAAAAAATACGTACTGCTGAAAAATTGTCATATTTTCCTTTTTTTTCTAACTTTTATGAGTAATTTTCTTTCTTATCTATCAAATGTACAAATCAAGTGATTTCTGATATAGGTTGATCTTTTGATGGTTACACATCTCTAACTCTCTCATTTTGTCATCCATTCATCTGTGTTTCCTCTTATTTTAAATTTTATTCTTGTATCACCAATGATTATGATAGGGTTTTTCGTATTGTTTTGATGAGATTGAGATGTTTGTTAGGATTATGAGGATCTCACAATAATAAAGGTGGTGCTAATGTAACACTGGAAACATGATTGAGTTGGTTTCCTTTATAACATACGGTCTCATTTTCATTTTCTTGTAATTATTCTATTTTCTTTTTTTCTTTTTCATTTTCTTGTAATTATTCTTTTTTCTTTTTTTCTTTTTCATTTTTTTACATATAATTAGTATTTTAGCATATTTTTTAATCTATATAACTTATGTTAATTGTTTAATTATCAGAATATAGAAGATGACATTTTATGTTCTTAAGGATATAAGTATGTATTTAATTAATTTTGATGTTCAATACATATCTTTCTAAACTAATTAATGTCAAGGTTTTTAACTCATTACATGTTTGATTGATTTATATAATTGAGGATGTACTTAATATAAATATTTAGCTTGCATTATTTAATAGAAATCTCTGGTTCATAATCACTTTATGATTGTATAAACAAAATACAAATGGTAAATAAAAATATACTGCTGAAAAATTGTCATATTCTCCTTTTTTTCTATCTTTTATGACTAGTTTTCTTTCTTATCTATCAAATGTACAAATCAAGTGATTTCTGATATAGGTTGAACTTTTGATGGTTACACATCTCTAACTCTCTCATTTTGTCACTCTATTCATCTGTGTTTCTTCTTATTTTCAATTTTTTTCTTGCGTCACCAATGATTATGATAGGGTTTTCGTATTATTTTGATGAGATTGAGATGGTTGTTAGGATTATAAGGATCTCAAAATAATAAAGATGGTGCTAATGTAACACTGGAAAAATGATTGAGTTGGTTTCCTTTATAACATACGGTCACATTTTCATTTTCTTGTAATTATTCTATTTTCATTTTTTCTTTTTCATTTTCTTGTAATTATTCTTTTTTCTTTTTTTCTTTTTCATTATCTACTTATAATTAGTATTTTAGCATATTTTTTAATCTACATAACTTATGTTAATTGTTTAATTATCAGAATATAGAAGATGACATTTTATGTTGTTTAGGATATAGATATATATTTATTAAATTTGATGTTCAATACATATCTTTCTAAACTAATTAATGTCAAGGTTTGTTACTCATTACATGTTTGATGGATTTATATAATTGAGGTTGTACTTAATATAAATATTTACTTTACAATACTTAATAGAAAACTCTGGTTCATAATCACTTTATGATTGTATAAACAACATAAAAAGGGTAAAAAAATACGTACTGCTGAAAAATTGTCATATTTTCCTTTTTTTTCTAACTTTTATGAGTAATTTTCTTTCTTATCTATCAAATGTACAAATCAAGTGATTTCTGATATAGGTTGATCTTTTGATGGTTACACATCTCTAACTCTCTCATTTTGTCAATCCATTCATCTGTGTTTCCTCTTATTTTAAATTTTATTCTTGCATCACCAATGATTATGATAGGGTTTTTCGTATTGTTTTGATGAGATTGAGATGTTTGTTAGGATTATGAGGATCTCACAATAATAAAGGTGGTGCTAATGTAACACTGGAAACATGATTGAGTTGGTTTCCTTTATAACATACGGTCTCATTTTCATTTTCTTGTAATTATTCTATTTTCTTTTTTTCTTTTTCATTTTCTTGTAATTATTCTTTTTTCTTTTTTCCTTTTTCATTTTTTACATATAATTAGTATTTTTGCATATTTTTTAATCCATATAACTTATGTTAATTGTTTAATTATCAGAATATAGAAGATGACATTTTATGTTCTTAAGGATATAAGTATGTATTTAATTAATTTTGATGTTCAATACATATCTTTCTAAACTAATTAATGTCAAGGTTTTTAACTCATTACATGTTTGATTGATTTATATAATTGAGGATGTACTTAATATAAATATTTAGCTTACATTATTTAATAGAAATCTCTGGTTCATAATCACTTTATGATTGTATAAACAAAATACAAATGGTAAATAAATATATACTGCTGAAAAATTGTCATATTCTCCTTTTTTTCTATCTTTTATGACTAGTTTTCTTTCTTATCTATCAAATGTACAAATCAAGTGATTTCTGATATAGGTTGATCTTTTGATGGTTACACATCTCTAACTCTCTCATTTTGTCACTCTATTCATCTGTGTTTCTTCTTATTTTCAATTTTTTTCTTGCGTCACCAATGATTATGATAGGGTTTTCGTATTATTTTGATGAGATTGAGATGGTTGTTAGGATTATAAGGATCTCAAAATAATAAAGATGGTGCTAATGTAACACTGGAAAAATGATTGAGTTGGTTTCCTTTATAACATACGGTCACATTTTCATTTTCTTGTAATTATTCTATTTTCATTTTTTCTTTTTCATTTTCTTGTAATTATTCTTTTTTCTTTTTTCTTTTTCATTATCTACTTATAATTAGTATTTTAGCATATTTTTTAATCTACATAACTTATGTTAATTGTTTAATTATCAGAATATAGAAGATGACATTTTATGTTGTTTAGGATATAGATATATATTTATTAAATTTTGATGTTCAATACATATCTTTCTAAACTAATTAATGTCAAGGTTTGTTACTCATTACATGTTTGATGGATTTATATAATTGAGGTTGTACTTAATATAAATATTTACTTTACAATACTTAATAGAAAACTCTGGTTCATAATCACTTTATGATTGTATAAACAACATAAAAAGGGTAAAAAAATACGTACTGCTGAAAAATTGTCATATTTTCCTTTTTTTTCTAACTTTTATGAGTAATTTTCTTTCTTATCTATCAAATGTACAAATCAAGTGATTTCTGATATATGTTGATCTTTTGATGGTTACACATCTCTAACTCTCTCATTTTGTCAATCCATTCATCTGTGTTTCCTCTTATTTTAAATTTTATTCTTGCATCACCAATGATTATGATAGGGTTTTTCGTATTGTTTTGATGAGATTGAGATGTTTGTTAGGATTATGAGGATCTCACAATAATAAAGGTGGTGCTAATGTAACACTGGAAACATGATTGAGTTGGTTTCCTTTATAACATACGGTCTCATTTTCATTTTCTTGTAATTATTCTATTTTCTTTTTTTCTTTTTCATTTTCTTGTAATTATTCTTTTTTCTTTTTTCCTTTTTCATTTTTTACATATAATTAGTATTTTTGCATATTTTTTAATCCATATAACTTATGTTAATTGTTTAATTATCAGAATATAGAAGATGACATTTTATGTTCTTAAGGATATAAGTATGTATTTAATTAATTTTGATGTTCAATACATATCTTTCTAAACTAATTAATGTCAAGGTTTTTAACTCATTACATGTTTGATTGATTTATATAATTGAGGATGTACTTAATATAAATATTTAGCTTGCATTATTTAATAGAAATCTCTGGTTCATAATCACTTTATGATTGTATAAACAAAATACAAATGGTAAATAAATATATACTGCTGAAAAATTGTCATATTCTCCTTTTTTTCTATCTTTTATGACTAGTTTTCTTTCTTATCTATCAAATGTACAAATCAAGTGATTTCTGATATAGGTTGATCTTTTGATGGTTACACATCTCTAACTCTCTCATTTTGTCACTCTATTCATCTGTGTTTCTTCTTATTTTCAATTTTTTTCTTGCGTCACCAATGATTATGATAGGGTTTTCGTATTATTTTGATGAGATTGAGATGGTTGTTAGGATTATAAGGATCTCAAAATAATAAAGATGGTGCTAATGTAACACTGGAAAAATGATTGAGTTGGTTTCCTTTATAACATACGGTCACATTTTCATTTTCTTGTAATTATTCTATTTTCATTTTTTCTTTTTCATTTTCTTGTAATTATTCTTTTTTCTTTTTTTCTTTTTCATTATCTACTTATAATTAGTATTTTAGCATATTTTTTAATCTACATAACTTATGTTAATTGTTTAATTATCAGAATATAGAAGATGACATTTTATGTTGTTTAGGATATAGATATATATTTATTAAATTTGATGTTCAATACATATCTTTCTAAACTAATTAATGTCAAGGTTTGTTACTCATTACATGTTTGATGGATTTATATAATTGAGGTTGTACTTAATATAAATATTTACTTTACAATACTTAATAGAAAACTCTGGTTCATAATCACTTTATGATTGTATAAACAACATAAAAAGGGTAAAAAAATACGTACTGCTGAAAAATTGTCATATTTTCCTTTTTTTTCTAACTTTTATGAGTAATTTTCTTTCTTATCTATCAAATGTACAAATCAAGTGATTTCTGATATAGGTTGATCTTTTGATGGTTACACATCTCTAACTCTCTCATTTTGTCAATCCATTCATCTGTGTTTCCTCTTATTTTAAATTTTATTCTTGCATCACCAATGATTATGATAGGGTTTTTCGTATTGTTTTGATGAGATTGAGATGTTTGTTAGGATTATGAGGATCTCACAATAATAAAGGTGGTGCTAATGTAACACTGGAAACATGATTGAGTTGGTTTCCTTTATAACATACGGTCTCATTTTCATTTTCTTGTAATTATTCTATTTTCTTTTTTTCTTTTTCATTTTCTTGTAATTATTCTTTTTTCTTTTTTCCTTTTTCATTTTTTACATATAATTAGTATTTTTGCATATTTTTTAATCCATATAACTTATGTTAATTGTTTAATTATCAGAATATAGAAGATGACATTTTATGTTCTTAAGGATATAAGTATGTATTTAATTAATTTTGATGTTCAATACATATCTTTCTAAACTAATTAATGTCAAGGTTTTTAACTCATTACATGTTTGATTGATTTATATAATTGAGGATGTACTTAATATAAATATTTAGCTTGCATTATTTAATAGAAATCTCTGGTTCATAATCACTTTATGATTGTATAAACAAAATACAAATGGTAAATAAATATATACTGCTGAAAAATTGTCATATTCTCCTTTTTTTCTATCTTTTATGACTAGTTTTCTTTCTTATCTATCAAATGTACAAATCAAGTGATTTCTGATATAGGTTGATCTTTTGATGGTTACACATCTCTAACTCTCTCATTTTGTCACTCTATTCATCTGTGTTTCTTCTTATTTTTTTTCTTGCGTCACCAATGATTATGATAGGGTTTTCGTATTATTTTGATGAGATTGAGATGGTTGTTAGGATTATAAGGATCTCAAAATAATAAAGATGGTGCTAATGTAACACTGGAAAAATGATTGAGTTGGTTTCCTTTATAACATACGGTCACATTTTCATTTTCTTGTAATTATTCTATTTTCATTTTTTCTTTTTCATTTTCTTGTAATTATTCTTTTTTCTTTTTTCTTTTTCATTATCTACTTATAATTAGTATTTTAGCATATTTTTTAATCTACATAACTTATGTTAATTGTTTAATTATCAGAATATAGAAGATGACATTTTATGTTGTTTAGGATATAGATATATATTTATTAAATTTTGATGTTCAATACATATCTTTCTAAACTAATTAATGTCAAGGTTTGTTACTCATTACATGTTTGATGGATTTATATAATTGAGGTTGTACTTAATATAAATATTTACTTTACAATACTTAATAGAAAACTCTGGTTCATAATCACTTTATGATTGTATAAACAACATAAAAAGGGTAAAAAAATACGTACTGCTGAAAAATTGTCATATTTTCCTTTTTTTTCTAACTTTTATGAGTAATTTTCTTTCTTATCTATCAAATGTACAAATCAAGTGATTTCTGATATATGTTGATCTTTTGATGGTTACACATCTCTAACTCTCTCATTTTGTCAATCCATTCATCTGTGTTTCCTCTTATTTTAAATTTTATTCTTGCATCACCAATGATTATGATAGGGTTTTTCGTATTGTTTTGATGAGATTGAGATGTTTGTTAGGATTATGAGGATCTCACAATAATAAAGGTGGTGCTAATGTAACACTGGAAACATGATTGAGTTGGTTTCCTTTATAACATACGGTCTCATTTTCATTTTCTTGTAATTATTCTATTTTCTTTTTTTCTTTTTCATTTTCTTGTAATTATTCTTTTTTCTTTTTTCCTTTTTCATTTTTTACATATAATTAGTATTTTTGCATATTTTTTAATCCATATAACTTATGTTAATTGTTTAATTATCAGAATATAGAAGATGACATTTTATGTTCTTAAGGATATAAGTATGTATTTAATTAATTTTGATGTTCAATACATATCTTTCTAAACTAATTAATGTCAAGGTTTTTAACTCATTACATGTTTGATTGATTTATATAATTGAGGATGTACTTAATATAAATATTTAGCTTGCATTATTTAATAGAAATCTCTGGTTCATAATCACTTTATGATTGTATAAACAAAATACAAATGGTAAATAAATATATACTGCTGAAAAATTGTCATATTCTCCTTTTTTTCTATCTTTTATGACTAGTTTTCTTTCTTATCTATCAAATGTACAAATCAAGTGATTTCTGATATAGGTTGATCTTTTGATGGTTACACATCTCTAACTCTCTCATTTTGTCACTCTATTCATCTGTGTTTCTTCTTATTTTCAATTTTTTTCTTGCGTCACCAATGATTATGATAGGGTTTTCGTATTATTTTGATGAGATTGAGATGGTTGTTAGGATTATAAGGATCTCAAAATAATAAAGATGGTGCTAATGTAACACTGGAAAAATGATTGAGTTGGTTTCCTTTATAACATACGGTCACATTTTCATTTTCTTGTAATTATTCTATTTTCATTTTTTCTTTTTCATTTTCTTGTAATTATTCTTTTTTCTTTTTTTCTTTTTCATTATCTACTTATAATTAGTATTTTAGCATATTTTTTAATCTACATAACTTATGTTAATTGTTTAATTATCAGAATATAGAAGATGACATTTTATGTTGTTTAGGATATAGATATATATTTATTAAATTTGATGTTCAATACATATCTTTCTAAACTAATTAATGTCAAGGTTTGTTACTCATTACATGTTTGATGGATTTATATAATTGAGGTTGTACTTAATATAAATATTTACTTTACAATACTTAATAGAAAACTCTGGTTCATAATCACTTTATGATTGTATAAACAACATAAAAAGGGTAAAAAAATACGTACTGCTGAAAAATTGTCATATTTTCCTTTTTTTTCTAACTTTTATGAGTAATTTTCTTTCTTATCTATCAAATGTACAAATCAAGTGATTTCTGATATAGGTTGATCTTTTGATGGTTACACATCTCTAACTCTCTCATTTTGTCAATCCATTCATCTGTGTTTCCTCTTATTTTAAATTTTATTCTTGCATCACCAATGATTATGATAGGGTTTTTCGTATTGTTTTGATGAGATTGAGATGTTTGTTAGGATTATGAGGATCTCACAATAATAAAGGTGGTGCTAATGTAACACTGGAAACATGATTGAGTTGGTTTCCTTTATAACATACGGTCTCATTTTCATTTTCTTGTAATTATTCTATTTTCTTTTTTTCTTTTTCATTTTCTTGTAATTATTCTTTTTTCTTTTTTCCTTTTTCATTTTTTACATATAATTAGTATTTTTGCATATTTTTTAATCCATATAACTTATGTTAATTGTTTAATTATCAGAATATAGAAGATGACATTTTATGTTCTTAAGGATATAAGTATGTATTTAATTAATTTTGATGTTCAATACATATCTTTCTAAACTAATTAATGTCAAGGTTTTTAACTCATTACATGTTTGATTGATTTATATAATTGAGGATGTACTTAATATAAATATTTAGCTTGCATTATTTAATAGAAATCTCTGGTTCATAATCACTTTATGATTGTATAAACAAAATACAAATGGTAAATAAATATATACTGCTGAAAAATTGTCATATTCTCCTTTTTTTCTATCTTTTATGACTAGTTTTCTTTCTTATCTATCAAATGTACAAATCAAGTGATTTCTGATATAGGTTGATCTTTTGATGGTTACACATCTCTAACTCTCTCATTTTGTCACTCTATTCATCTGTGTTTCTTCTTATTTTCAATTTTTTTCTTGCGTCACCAATGATTATGATAGGGTTTTCGTATTATTTTGATGAGATTGAGATGGTTGTTAGGATTATAAGGATCTCAAAATAATAAAGATGGTGCTAATGTAACACTGGAAAAATGATTGAGTTGGTTTCCTTTATAACATACGGTCACATTTTCATTTTCTTGTAATTATTCTATTTTCATTTTTTCTTTTTCATTTTCTTGTAATTATTCTTTTTTCTTTTTTTCTTTTTCATTATCTACTTATAATTAGTATTTTAGCATATTTTTTAATCTACATAACTTATGTTAATTGTTTAATTATCAGAATATAGAAGATGACATTTTATGTTGTTTAGGATATAGATATATATTTATTAAATTTGATGTTCAATACATATCTTTCTAAACTAATTAATGTCAAGGTTTGTTACTCATTACATGTTTGATGGATTTATATAATTGAGGTTGTACTTAATATAAATATTTACTTTACAATACTTAATAGAAAACTCTGGTTCATAATCACTTTATGATTGTATAAACAACATAAAAAGGGTAAAAAAATACGTACTGCTGAAAAATTGTCATATTTTCCTTTTTTTTCTAACTTTTATGAGTAATTTTCTTTCTTATCTATCAAATGTACAAATCAAGTGATTTCTGATATAGGTTGATCTTTTGATGGTTACACATCTCTAACTCTCTCATTTTGTCAATCCATTCATCTGTGTTTCCTCTTATTTTAAATTTTATTCTTGCATCACCAATGATTATGATAGGGTTTTTCGTATTGTTTTGATGAGATTGAGATGTTTGTTAGGATTATGAGGATCTCACAATAATAAAGGTGGTGCTAATGTAACACTGGAAACATGATTGAGTTGGTTTCCTTTATAACATACGGTCTCATTTTCATTTTCTTGTAATTATTCTATTTTCTTTTTTTCTTTTTCATTTTCTTGTAATTATTCTTTTTTCTTTTTTCCTTTTTCATTTTTTACATATAATTAGTATTTTTGCATATTTTTTAATCCATATAACTTATGTTAATTGTTTAATTATCAGAATATAGAAGATGACATTTTATGTTCTTAAGGATATAAGTATGTATTTAATTAATTTTGATGTTCAATACATATCTTTCTAAACTAATTAATGTCAAGGTTTTTAACTCATTACATGTTTGATTGATTTATATAATTGAGGATGTACTTAATATAAATATTTAGCTTGCATTATTTAATAGAAATCTCTGGTTCATAATCACTTTATGATTGTATAAACAAAATACAAATGGTAAATAAATATATACTGCT
Source organism: Lathyrus oleraceus (assembly GCF_024323335.1). Lineage (NCBI taxonomy): Eukaryota > Viridiplantae > Streptophyta > Magnoliopsida > Fabales > Fabaceae > Lathyrus > Lathyrus oleraceus. The sequence continues at coordinate 62,832 of NW_026112422.1, forward strand.
GAAAAATTGTCATATTCTCCTTTTTTTCTATCTTTTATGACTAGTTTTCTTTCTTATCTATCAAATGTACAAATCAAGTGATTTCTGATATAGGTTGATCTTTTGATGGTTACACATCTCTAACTCTCTCATTTTGTCACTCTATTCATCTGTGTTTCTTCTTATTTTCAATTTTTTTCTTGCGTCACCAATGATTATGATAGGGTTTTCGTATTATTTTGATGAGATTGAGATGGTTGTTAGGATTATAAGGATCTCAAAATAATAAAGATGGTGCTAATGTAACACTGGAAAAATGATTGAGTTGGTTTCCTTTATAACATACGGTCACATTTTCATTTTCTTGTAATTATTCTATTTTCATTTTTCTTTTTCATTTTCTTGTAATTATTCTTTTTTTTTTTTCTTTTTCATTATCTACTTATAATTAGTATTTTAGCATATTTTTTAATCTACATAACTTATGTTAATTGTTTAATTATCAGAATATAGAAGATGACATTTTATGTTGTTTAGGATATAGATATATATTTATTAAATTTGATGTTCAATACATATCTTTCTAAACTAATTAATGTCAAGGTTTGTTACTCATTACATGTTTGATGGATTTATATAATTGAGGTTGTACTTAATATAAATATTTACTTTACAATACTTAATAGAAAACTCTGGTTCATAATCACTTTATGATTGTATAAACAACATAAAAAGGGTAAAAAAATACGTACTGCTGAAAAATTGTCATATTTTCCTTTTTTTTCTAACTTTTATGAGTAATTTTCTTTCTTATCTATCAAATGTACAAATCAAGTGATTTCTGATATATGTTGATCTTTTGATGGTTACACATCTCTAACTCCCTCATTTTGTCAATCCATTCATCTGTGTTTCCTCTTATTTTAAATTTTATTCTTGCATCACCAATGATTATGATAGGGTTTTTCGTATTGTTTTGATGAGATTGAGATGTTTGTTAGGATTATGAGGATCTCACAATAATAAAGGTGGTGCTAATGTAACACTGGAAACATGATTGAGTTGGTTTCCTTTATAACATACGGTCTCATTTTCATTTTCTTGTAATTATTCTATTTTCTTTTTTTCTTTTTCATTTTCTTGTAATTATTCTTTTTTCTTTTTTCCTTTTTCATTTTTTACATATAATTAGTATTTTTGCATATTTTTTAATCCATATAACTTATGTTAATTGTTTAATTATCAGAATATAGAAGATGACATTTTATGTTCTTAAGGATATAAGTATGTATTTAATTAATTTTGATGTTCAATACATATCTTTCTAAAGTAATTAATGTCAAGGTTTTTAACTCATTACATGTTTGATTGATTTATATAATTGAGGATGTACTTAATATAAATATTTAGCTTGCATTATTTAATAGAAATCTCTGGTTCATAATCACTTTATGATTGTATAAACAAAATACAAATGGTAAATAAATATATACTGCTGAAAAATTGTCATATTCTCCTTTTTTTCTATCTTTTATGACTAGTTTTCTTTCTTATCTATCAAATGTACAAATCAAGTGATTTCTGATATAGGTTGATCTTTTGATGGTTACACATCTCTAACTCTCTCATTTTGTCACTCTATTCATCTGTGTTTCTTCTTATTTTCAATTTTTTTCTTGCGTCACCAATGATTATGATAGGGTTTTCGTATTATTTTGATGAGATTGAGATGGTTGTTAGGATTATAAGGATCTCAAAATAATAAAGATGGTGCTAATGTAACACTGGAAAAATGATTGAGTTGGTTTCCTTTATAACATACGGTCACATTTTCATTTTCTTGTAATTATTCTATTTTCATTTTTTCTTTTTCATTTTCGTGTAATTATTCTTTTTTCTTTTTTCTTTTTCATTATCTACTTATAATTAGTATTTTAGCATATTTTTTAATCTACATAACTTATGTTAATTGTTTAATTATCAGAATATAGAAGATGACATTTTATGTTGTTTAGGATATAGATATATATTTATTAAATTTGATGTTCAATACATATCTTTCTAAACTAATTAATGTCAAGGTTTGTTACTCATTACATGTTTGATGGATTTATATAATTGAGGTTGTACTTAATATAAATATTTACTTTACAATACTTAATAGAAAACTCTGGTTCATAATCACTTTATGATTGTATAAACAACATAAAAAGGGTAAAAAAATACGTACTGCTGAAAAATTGTCATATTTTCCTTTTTTTTCTAACTTTTATGAGTAATTTTCTTTCTTATCTATCAAATGTACAAATCAAGTGATTTCTGATATAGGTTGATCTTTTGATGGTTACACATCTCTAACTCTCTCATTTTGTCAATCCATTCATCTGTGTTTCCTCTTATTTTAAATTTTATTCTTGCATCACCAATGATTATGATAGGGTTTTTCGTATTGTTTTGATGAGATTGAGATGTTTGTTAGGATTATGAGGATCTCACAATAATAAAGGTGGTGCTAATGTAACACTGGAAACATGATTGAGTTGGTTTCCTTTATAACATACGGTCTCATTTTCATTTTCTTGTAATTATTCTATTTTCTTTTTTTCTTTTTCATTTTCTTGTAATTATTCTTTTTTCTTTTTTCCTTTTTCATTTTTTACATATAATTAGTATTTTTGCATATTTTTTAATCCATATAACTTATGTTAATTGTTTAATTATCAGAATATAGAAGATGACATTTTATGTTCTTAAGGATATAAGTATGTATTTAATTAATTTTGATGTTCAATACATATCTTTCTAAAGTAATTAATGTCAAGGTTTTTAACTCATTACATGTTTGATTGATTTATATAATTGAGGATGTACTTAATATAAATATTTAGCTTGCATTATTTAATAGAAATCTCTGGTTCATAATCACTTTATGATTGTATAAACAAAATACAAATGGTAAATAAATATATACTGCTGAAAAATTGTCATATTCTCCTTTTTTTCTATCTTTTATGACTAGTTTTCTTTCTTATCTATCAAATGTACAAATCAAGTGATTTCTGATATAGGTTGATCTTTTGATGGTTACACATCTCTAACTCTCTCATTTTGTCACTCTATTCATCTGTGTTTCTTCTTATTTTCAATTTTTTTCTTGCGTCACCAATGATTATGATAGGGTTTTCGTATTATTTTGATGAGATTGAGATGGTTGTTAGGATTATAAGGATCTCAAAATAATAAAGATGGTGCTAATGTAACACTGGAAAAATGATTGAGTTGGTTTCCTTTATAACATACGGTCACATTTTCATTTTCTTGTAATTATTCTATTTTCATTTTTTCTTTTTCATTTTCTTGTAATTATTCTTTTTTCTTTTTTTCTTTTTCATTATCTACTTACAATTAGTATTTTAGCATATTTTTTAATCTACATAACTTATGTTAATTGTTTAATTATCAGAATATAGAAGATGACATTTTATGTTGTTTAGGATATAGATATATATTTATTAAAATTTGATGTTCAATACATATCTTTCTAAACTAATTAATGTCAAGGTTTGTTACTCATTACATGTTTGATGGATTTATATAATTGAGGTTGTACTTAATATAAATATTTACTTTACAATACTTAATAGAAAACTCTGGTTCATAATCACTTTATGATTGTATAAACAACATAAAAAGGGTAAAAAAATACGTACTGCTGAAAAATTGTCATATTTTCCTTTTTTTTCTAACTTTTATGAGTAATTTTCTTTCTTATCTATCAAATGTACAAATCAAGTGATTTCTGATATATGTTGATCTTTTGATGGTTACACATCTCTAACTCCCTCATTTTGTCAATCCATTCATCTGTGTTTCCTCTTATTTTAAATTTTATTATTGCATCACCAATGATTATGATAGGGTTTTTCGTATTGTTTTGATGAGATTGAGATGTTTGTTAGGATTATGAGGATCTCACAATAATAAAGGTGGTGCTAATGTAACACTGGAAACATGATTGAGTTGGTTTCCTTTATAACATACGGTCTCATTTTCATTTTCTTGTAATTATTCTATTTTCTTTTTTTCTTTTTCATTTTCTTGTAATTATTCTTTTTTCTTTTTTCCTTTTCATTTTTTACATATAATTAGTATTTTTGCATATTTTTTAATCCATATAACTTATGTTAATTGTTTAATTATCAGAATATAGAAGATGACATTTTATGTTCTTAAGGATATAAGTATGTATTTAATTAATTTTGATGTTCAATACATATCTTTCTAAAGTAATTAATGTCAAGGTTTTTAACTCATTACATGTTTGATTGATTTATATAATTGAGGATGTACTTAATATAAATATTTAGCTTGCATTATTTAATAGAAATCTCTGGTTCATAATCACTTTATGATTGTATAAACAAAATACAAATGGTAAATAAATATATACTGCTGAAAAATTGTCATATTCTCCTTTTTTTCTATCTTTTATGACTAGTTTTCTTTCTTATCTATCAAATTTACAAATCAAGTGATTTCTGATATAGGTTGATCTTTTGATGGTTACACATCTCTAACTCTCTCATTTTGTCACTCTATTCATCTGTGTTTCTTCTTATTTTCAATTTTTTTCTTGCGTCACCTGTAACACCCTTCTAAATACCCCAAATATTTAATTAAGACAACAGCATATAAATCAATATCAGAGTAATCATGCACCAAGGGTGTCACATAATACTTCACATAATTCACCGTAAAATCAATCATGCTCATTATTTAATTCAACATAAACACTTCTTTAAAAATTCGCAGCGGATAGAAACATTCAACATCTGTAATATCTTAAAATTAACATTTATTCAACAAATAAAACATCCCGTCCCGATGTTACATCTATCAGAGCATGACCCACTAAAACCACTCTAGACTTCAAGCACTAGCTTCTACTCAACTCACTGCTCGTTACCTGAAAGATATAACTGTAAGGGTGAGTTCCTCAATCGATATAACAAATATTATAAATCATCATGTTATGTTAAGTAACTTTACACGTTAATCACCCACATCATATCATGCATTCGGTAGCAGCATATTCAACTCAACATCATATTCAAACACAACGTAAATGCAACTCGAATGAGACTCGACTCTTCATGCATGTGGTACCATTTGGAGTAAACTCCCAACTTAAATCATTGCCATTTTAGTGGGCATCAAGGCATAAGCCTTCAACTTTCAACTTAAAATTTTTGCCAATCCAGGCCAACGTGGTGTGAGCAAAAGCCCCGACTTAATGCATATGAATGTATATGGCATGTACGACTTGAAAGTTCAACAACATAATAACAACAACTTAAAAATCAACTTTGGCTCATCAGCCTACAACTTAATATTTTCCACAAAAAACAACTTATCAACATATTTGCATCAACATTTCACAACATAGACTCCACGAATTTATTTATCACAATTGGATACAATAGGCCAATCACCAATTACACTTACATCATAAAAATCAACCGTTTTTACATACTGCAACAGTGTTAACCGGTTAACGCTATAGGTTAACCGGTTAACGCAGGAAAATTACACTTCCAGGCAAAACGCAACAGTGTTAACCGGTTAACGCTATAGGTTAACCGGTTAACGCAGGCAAAACTCAACATTTTTCACAATTTATAACAGTGTTAACCGGTTAACACCCTGGGTTAACCGGTTAACGCAGGCGAAACAGCAGTTCCTGCGCTAACACAAGGCAGAATGCAGAGTTTCCGCATTTTCCGCCGTTGGAGGACTTCCGGACCTCCGATTCGACTTCCGTAAAAAGCTATACGCTCAGAAATTCACATTACACTCAAACACAAATTCAATTTCAGCTTTAATACAACTTATTCAACATAATTTCTCAGCATTCTAAATCCCAATTAGGGTCAATCGACGGCTTATCACTACCCATTACATGTTAATCGATAATACCCATTAAACGACGATAAACCCCCCTTACCTGAGATAACCCGGCAGTCTCTAAGCTTCAAGCTTTTCCGTTCTTCAACCTTTGCTCTTTCTCCACTTTTCACCTTTCAGCCGCTTTCTCTGTTTCACGTGAAAACTCTTTACCAACAATGAACCCTTTTTCTCTTATTCCAACTTATATATTTTCCACTAATTATTATTCCAAATAATAATAATAATAATAATAATAATCCAATAATTCAATTTATTTAATTAAATTATTAAATATATTATTAACTTAATTAAATAATCCTCTTATTTAATTCGGGGTGTTACAACTCTCCCCTACTAAAAGAGTTTTCGTCCTCGAAAACATACCTCAAGCAAATAACTCCGGATAAGACTCCCTCATCCGACTCTTAAGTTCCCATGTCATGCTTTCGCCCGTAGCTCCCAACCAAACGACTTTAACCAACACAATCTCTTTTCCTCGAAGAGTCTTTGTTTCACGATCTTCAACTCGTACAGGCTTTGTCTCTACTGTTAAATTATCTCGCACTTGCACATCATCCATACTAACCACATGAGACGGATCTGAGATATACTTCCGAAGCTGCGACACATGGAATACATCATGCAAATTCGAAAGATTAGGTGGTAATGCCATCCGATAAGCAACTCTTCCAACCCGTTCTAAGATTTGATACGGACCAATGAAGCGAGGAGTGAGCTTTTTAGACTTCAAAGCCCTCCCAACTCCGGTCACAGGCGTGACTCTCAAAAACACATGGTCACCAGCTTGGAATTCTAAATCCTTCTTCCGCTTGTCATGGTAACTCTTCTGCCTACTCTGAGAAGCTTTCATCCTTTCCCGGATAAACTTCACTTTCTCGGTAGTTTCTCGAACTAACTCTGGTCCAAGTATTACACTCTCACCAGATTCGTGCCAACACAACGGAGTTCTACATCTACGACCATATAATGCTTCAAAAGGCGCCATTCCGATACTAGAATGGTAACTATTATTGTATGTGAACTCGATCAATGGAAGATAAGTGTCCCACGAACCTCCTTGTTCAAGAACACAAGCCCTCAGTAAATCTTCCAATGACTGAATAGTTCTCTCAGTTTGGCCATCAGTTTGAGGATGATATGCCGAACTCAACCTCAACTTAGATCCCAACGAATCTTGCAGACCTTTCCAAAATTCCGATGTAAACCTCGGATCTCTGTCCGACACAATACACAGAGGAACACCATGCAACTTTACAACTACTCGGATGTAAATCTCTGCCAACTTCGCAATTGGGTAAGTGATGTTAATAGGTATGAAGTGAGCCGACTTCGTGAGCCTATCAACGATCACCCAAATCGAATCATGCCCTCGTAAGGTAGCAGGCAGCCCCGTTACAAAGTCCATAGAAATGCTATCCCATTTCCATTCTGGAACGTCTAACGGTTGCATCAACCCAGCAGGCTTCTGATGCTCAATCTTCGACTTCTGACAAGTTAAGCACGCATACACAAAACGAGCCACATCTTCTTTCATTCCGGGCCACCAAAATAATTTCTTTAAATCCTGATACATTTTAGTAGCTCCTGGATGAATACTCAAGCTGCTTCTATGACCCTCCTCTAGAATACTTCTCTTCAAAATTGCGTTGTCAGGAATACAAATTCTTTCCCCTAATTTCAACACACCTCTCGCATCCACCGTAAAGTCACTTTTCTCTGATTGACCACAACGATTAAGGATATCTACTAATTTCACATCCAATTTCTGTGCCTCTCGGATACTATCCATAAAATCATTATTAATCTTTAGCATTCCTAGCATCACACTCTGCGGTGTTACTTCGCAAACCAAATTCATATCCCGAAATTGCTCAATTAATTCCAACTCCTTAATCATCATCGCTGACACATGCAAGGTCTTTCTACTTAAAGCATCGGCCACAACATTTGCCTTTCCGGGATGATAATTCAAACCGAAATCATAATCCTTAAGCAATTCGAACCACCTACGTTGTCTCATGTTCAGCTCTTTCTGATCAAATAGATACTTTAAGCTTTTATGATCGCTGAAAACTTCGAATCTGGAACCATAAAGGTAATGCCTCCAAAGTTTTAGCGCAAACACTACAGCAGCAAGTTCAAGATCATGCGTAGGATAGTTCTTTTCATGGATTCTCAACTGTCGCGATGCATAAGCAATTACTTTATTATTTTGCATGAGCACACCTCCCAAACCCATCAACGAAGCATCACAGTAAATTATAAACGGCTCCCCCGGATTTGGCAAAGTCAAAACCGGCGCCGACGTCAATCTCCTCTTTAATTCATTAAAACTCTCTTCGCACTGAACATCCCACACGAAAGCTTTACCTTTGCAAGTTAATTTAGTCAACGGAAGTGCTAACTTAGAAAATCCTTCAATAAATCTTCGATAATATCCAGCTAATCCCAAAAAGCTTCTAATCTCGGTAACCGACTTAGGAGTTTCCCATTGCAATACAGCTTCTACCTTGGAAGGATCTACAGCAATACCTTTTCCTGAAATTACATGGCCGAGAAAACTGACTTCTCTTAACCAAAACTCACACTTGGACAACTTCGCATATAATTTCTTGTCTTTCAAAACCTCCAATACTAATCTCAAATGTTCCTGGTGCTCTCCTTCGGACTTAGAGTAAATCAAAATATCATCAATAAATACTACCACAAAATGATCCAGATAAGTATGGAAAATACGATTCATGTATTCCATAAATACTCCCGGCGCATTAGTCACACCGAAAGGCATCACAGAATACTCATAATGTCCATACCGAGTTCTGAACGCTGTCTTCTGGATGATTTCATCTTTCACTCTGATCTGATGATAGCCCGATCTCAAATCAATTTTACTGAACACACAAGCACCCACTAATTGGTCCATCAAATCATCTATCCTCGGTAGTGGATACTTATTCTTGATCGTTATTTTATTCAATTGTCTATAATCAATACAAAGCCTCATACTACCCTCTTTCTTCTTTACTAGCAACACTGGAGCTCCCCACGGCGACACACTTGGTCTTATAAACTTCTTCTCAAGTAAGTCTTCCAATTGCTTCTTTAATTCATACAATTCAGATGCCGACATTCTATACGGTGCCATCGAAACAGGCCTAGCACCAGGTACCAGATCAATAGTAAATTCAACTTCCCTCTCTGGCGGCACACTAGGAATTTCATCAGGAAAAACTTCAGGGAATTCTTTCACCACTAACAGTTCCTCTATCTTAGCTTTACTTTCAACCGACAACGTCGCCATCAAAGAAAACATCTGAGCTCCCTCTTTCATCAATTTTCGCAATTCTCTGAAAGGTAATAAGTCAACTCCTTCCTCTTCAGGAGTGGAAAACCTCACCGACTTATGATGACAATTTATATGAACATAATTATACTCTAACCAGTTCATACCAAGAATTACATCCATCCCATCCAACTGCAAACATACTAAATCAACATAGAAATCTCTATCGAAGATCGACAAAGGACATTTTAAACATACCAAAGAAGTAGTTACTGATCCCTTAGCTGGGGTCTCAACAATCAATTCACCATCCAAAGCGGACAATTTTAAACCCAGTCTTCGAGCACAGTTAGCAGAAATAAAACAGTGGGTAGCACCGGTATCAATAATAGTAATTAAAGGAGTACCATATATGAAACATGTACCTCGGATAAGTCTGTCCTCACAGGAGGTTTGAGTTCCGGTCAATGCGAACGCCTTCCCAGTCTGAGATTTCTTTGGCTTCTGACACTGACTTCCAATATGCCCTTCTTCGCCACAATTAAAACAAATCATTTCCTTGTGCTTGCAATCAGCCATTGCATGACCAGTCTTACCACAGCGAAAACACCTCTTTACTTCAGCAGTGCATACATTACTCTTATGACCAGCCTGACCACATTTGAAGCAAACTATACCAGCAGGAGCACCTCCCCTACTAGTCCTCTGAGCCGGAGCAGCTCCTTGTTTCCCTTTTCCCACTGGGGCATCATACGGCTTGCCACGACTTTGATGCTGCTTTCCCTTGCGGTCACTGACAATCTTGTAATGAGCATTATTGTCCTCTTCAAATATCCTGCAGCTATCAACCAGTTCAGTAAAAATGCGTATCTTCTGATACCCAACAGCCTTCTTAATCTCAGAGCGCAATCCGTTCTCAAACTTGATGCACTTTGAAAATTCAGCACCAACACCAGTGTAATGAGGATAAAATTTGGACAGCTCCACAAATTTCGCAGCATAATCAGTGACAGACATGTTTCCTTGCTTCAGTTCAAGGAACTCAATTTCCTTCTTACCACGGACATCTTCCGGATAATACTTTCTCAGAAATTCCCTACGGAATACATCCCAAGTAATGTCTTCACCTGCCACGGTCAACCTCTCGTGAGTCTCTAGCCACCAGTCATCAGCTTCGACTGCTAGCATGTGAGTACCATACCGAACCTTCTGAGCTGGAGTGCAATCCATAACACGGAAGATTCTCTCAATCTCTTTCAACCATCCCAAGGCTGCATCTGGATCATGCTTCCCTTTAAACACCGGCGGATTCTCTCTTTGAAAAGTCGCCAAGCTACGTGATCCAGCATCTCCACCAGCATTTGGCAAGTTCCGCACCGCTTGTGCCATTGCTTGCATTGCGGCAGCCATTGCAGCGTCATTCCTTCCAGCCATTTCAACTTATCAATACAACACAACTTAAAGTTAGATTAGTAACAATACACAATTGTTAGACAGTAACGACACGACAACTGGCCGGACAGACCGACCTGCTCTGATACCACTAATGTAACACCCTTCTAAATACCCCAAATATTTAATTAAGACAACAGCATATAAATCAATATCAGAGTAATCATGCACCAAGGGTGTCACATAATACTTCACATAATTCACCGTAAAATCAATCATGCTCATTATTTAATTCAACATAAACACTTCTTTAAAAATTCGCAGCGGATAGAAACATTCAACATCTGTAATATCTTAAAATTAACATTTATTCAACAAATAAAACATCCCGTCCCGATGTTACATCTATCAGAGCATGACCCACTAAAACCACTCTAGACTTCAAGCACTAGCTTCTACTCAACTCACTGCTCGTTACCTGAAAGATATAACTGTAAGGGTGAGTTCCTCAATCGATATAACAAATATTATAAATCATCATGTTATGTTAAGTAACTTTACACGTTAATCACCCACATCATATCATGCATTCGGTAGCAGCATATTCAACTCAACATCATATTCAAACACAACGTAAATGCAACTCGAATGAGACTCGACTCTTCATGCATGTGGTACCATTTGGAGTAAACTCCCAACTTAAATCATTGCCATTTTAGTGGGCATCAAGGCATAAGCCTTCAACTTTCAACTTAAAATTTTTGCCAATCCAGGCCAACGTGGTGTGAGCAAAAGCCCCGACTTAATGCATATGAATGTATATGGCATGTACGACTTGAAAGTTCAACAACATAATAACAACAACTTAAAAATCAACTTTGGCTCATCAGCCTACAACTTAATATTTTCCACAAAAAACAACTTATCAACATATTTGCATCAACATTTCACAACATAGACTCCACGAATTTATTTATCACAATTGGATACAATAGGCCAATCACCAATTACACTTACATCATAAAAATCAACCGTTTTTACATACTGCAACAGTGTTAACCGGTTAACGCTATAGGTTAACCGGTTAACGCAGGAAAATTACACTTCCAGGCAAAACGCAACAGTGTTAACCGGTTAACGCTATAGGTTAACCGGTTAACGCAGGCAAAACTCAACATTTTTCACAATTTATAACAGTGTTAACCGGTTAACACCCTGGGTTAACCGGTTAACGCAGGCGAAACAGCAGTTCCTGCGCTAACACAAGGCAGAATGCAGAGTTTCCGCATTTTCCGCCGTTGGAGGACTTCCGGACCTCCGATTCGACTTCCGTAAAAAGCTATACGCTCAGAAATTCACAATACACTCAAACACAAATTCAATTTCAGCTTTAATACAACTTATTCAACATAATTTCTCAGCATTCTAAATCCCAATTAGGGTCAATCGACGGCTTATCACTACCCATTACATGTTAATCGATAATACCCATTAAACGACGATAAACCCCCCTTACCTGAGATAACCCGGCAGTCTCTAAGCTTCAAGCTTTTCCGTTCTTCAACCTTTGCTCTTTCTCCACTTTTCACCTTTCAGCCGCTTTCTCTGTTTCACGTGAAAACTCTTTACCAACAATGAACCCTTTTTCTCTTATTCCAACTTATATATTTTCCACTAATTATTATTCCAAATAATAATAATAATAATAATAATAATCCAATAATTCAATTTATTTAATTAAATTATTAAATATATTATTAACTTAATTAAATAATCCTCTTATTTAATTCGGGGTGTTACATCACCAATGATTATGATAGGGTTTTCGTATTATTTTGATGAGATTGAGATGGTTGTTAGGATTATAAGGATCTCAAAATAATAAAGATGGTGCTAATGTAACACTGGAAAAATGATTGAGTGGGTTTCCTTTATAACATACGGTCACATTTTCATTTTCTTGTAATTATTCTATTTTCATTTTTTCTTTTTCATTTTCATGTAATTATTCTTTTTTCTTTTTTTCTTTTTCATTATCTACTTATAATTAGTATTTTAGCATATTTTTTAATCTACATAACTTATGTTAATTGTTTAATTATCAGAATATAGAAGATGACATTTTATGTTGTTTAGGATATAGATATATATTTATTAAATTTTGATGTTCAATACATATCTTTCTAAACTAATTAATGTCAAGGTTTGTTACTCATTACATGTTTGATGGATTTATATAATTGAGGTTGTACTTAATATAAATATTTACTTTACAATACTTAATAGAAAACTCTGGTTCATAATCACTTTATGATTGTATAAACAACATAAAATGGGTAAAAAAATACGTACTGCTGAAAAATTGTCATATTTTCCTTTTTTTTCTAACTTTTATGAGTAATTTTCTTTCTTATCTATCAAATGTACAAATCAAGTGATTTCTGATATATGTTGATCTTTTGATGGTTACACATCTCTAACTCTCTCATTTTGTCAATCCATTCATCTATGTTTCCTCTTATTTTAAATTTTATTCTTGCATCACCAATGATTATGATAGGGTTTTTCGTATTGTTTTGATGAGATTGAGATGTTTGTTAGGATTATGAGGATCTCACAATAATAAAGGTGGTGCTAATGTAACACTGGAAACATGATTGAGTTGGTTTCCTTTATAACATACGGTCTCATTTTCATTTTCTTGTAATTATTCTATTTTCTTTTTTTCTTTTTCATTTTCTTGTAATTATTCTTTTTTTTTTTCCTTTTTCATTTTTTACATATAATTAGTATTTTTGCATATTTTTTAATCCATATAACTTATGTTAATTGTTTAATTATCAGAATATAGAAGATGACATTTTATGTTCTTAAGGATATAAGTATGTATTTAATTAATTTTGATGTTCAATACATATCTTTCTAAAGTAATTAATGTCAAGGTTTTTCACTCATTACATGTTTGATTGATTTATATAATTGAGGATGTACTTAATATAAATATTTAGCTTGCATTATTTAATAGAAATCTCTGGTTCATAATCACTTTATGATTGTATAAACAAAATACAAATGGTAAATAAATATATACTGCTGAAAAATTGTCATATTCTCCTTTTTTTCTATCTTTTATGACTAGTTTTCTTTCTTATCTATCAAATGTACAAATCAAGTGATTTCTGATATAGGTTGATCTTTTGATGGTTACACATCTCTAACTCTCTCATTTTGTCACTCTATTCATCTGCGTTTCTTCTTATTTTCAATTTTTTTCTTGCGTCACCAATGATTATGATAGGGTTTTCGTATTATTTTGATGAGATTGAGATGGTTGTTAGGATTATAAGGATCTCAAAATAATAAAGATGGTGCTAATGTAACACTGGAAAAATGATTGAGTTGGTTTCCTTTATAACATACGGTCACATTTTCATTTTCTTGTAATTATTCTATTTTCATTTTTTCTTTTTCATTTTCGTGTAATTATTCTTTTTTCTTTTTTTCTTTTTCATTATCTACTTATAATTAGTATTTTAGCATATTTTTTAATCTACATAACTTATGTTAATTGTTTAATTATCAGAATATAGAAGATGACATTTTATGTTGTTTAGGATATAGATATATATTTATTAAATTTTGATGTTCAATACATATCTTTCTAAACTAATTAATGTCAAGGTTTGTTACTCATTACATGTTTGATGGATTTATATAATTGAGGTTGTACTTAATATAAATATTTACTTTACAATACTTAATAGAAAACTCTGGTTCATAATCACTTTATGATTGTATAAACAACATAAAAAGGGTAAAAAAATACGTACTGCTGAAAAATTGTCATATTTTCCTTTTTTTTCTAACTTTTATGAGTAATTTTCTTTCTTATCTATCAAATGTACAAATCAAGTGATTTCTGATATATGTTGATCTTTTGATGGTTACACATCTCTAACTCTCTCATTTTGTCAATCCATTCATCTGTGTTTCCTCTTATTTTAAATTTTATTCTTGCATCACCAATGATTATGATAGGGTTTTTCGTATTGTTTTGATGAGATTGAGATGTTTGTTAGGATTATGAGGATCTCACAATAATAAAGGTGGTGCTAATGTAACACTGGACACATGATTGAGTTGGTTTCCTTTATAACATACGGTCTCATTTTCATTTTCTTGTAATTATTCTATTTTCTTTTTTTCTTTTTCATTTTCTTGTAATTATTCTTTTTTCTTTTTTCCTTTTTCATTTTTTACATATAATTAGTATTTTTGCATATTTTTTAATCCATATAACTTATGTTAATTGTTTAATTATCAGAATATAGAAGATGACATTTTATGTTCTTAAGGATATAAGTATGTATTTAATTAATTTTGATGTTCAATACATATCTTTCTAAAGTAATTAATGTCAAGGTTTTTCACTCATTACATGTTTGATTGATTTATATAATTGAGGATGTACTTAATATAAATATTTAGCTTGCATTATTTAATAGAAATCTCTGGTTCATAATCACTTTATGATTGTATAAACAAAATACAAATGGTAAATAAATATATACTGCTGAAAAATTGTCATATTCTCCTTTTTTTCTATCTTTTATGACTAGTTTTCTTTCTTATCTATCAAATGTACAAATCAAGTGATTTCTGATATAGGTTGATCTTTTGATGGTTACACATCTCTAACTCTCTCATTTTGTCACTCTATTCATCTGCGTTTCTTCTTATTTTCAATTTTTTTCTTGCGTCACCAATGATTATGATAGGGTTTTCGTATTATTTTGATGAGATTGAGATGGTTGTTAGGATTATAAGGATCTCAAAATAATAAAGATGGTGCTAATGTAACACTGGAAAAATGATTGAGTTGGTTTCCTTTATAACATACGGTCACATTTTCATTTTCTTGTAATTATTCTATTTTCATTTTTTCTTTTTCATTTTCGTGTAATTATTCTTTTTTCTTTTTTCTTTTTCATTATCTACTTATAATTAGTATTTTAGCATATTTTTTAATCTACATAACTTATGTTAATTGTTTAATTATCAGAATATAGAAGATGACATTTTATGTTGTTTAGGATATAGATATATATTTATTAAATTTTGATGTTCAATACATATCTTTCTAAACTAATTAATGTCAAGGTTTGTTACTCATTACATGTTTGATGGATTTATATAATTGAGGTTGTACTTAATATAAATATTTACTTTACAATACTTAATAGAAAACTCTGGTTCATAATCACTTTATGATTGTATAAACAACATAAAAAGGGTAAAAAAATACGTACTGCTGAAAAATTGTCATATTTTCCTTTTTTTTCTAACTTTTATGAGTAATTTTCTTTCTTATCTATCAAATGTACAAATCAAGTGATTTCTGATATATGTTGATCTTTTGATGGTTACACATCTCTAACTCTCTCATTTTGTCAATCCATTCATCTGTGTTTCCTCTTATTTTAAATTTTATTCTTGCATCACCAATGATTATGATAGGGTTTTTCGTATTGTTTTGATGAGATTGAGATGTTTGTTAGGATTATGAGGATCTCACAATAATAAAGGTGGTGCTAATGTAACACTGGAAACATGATTGAGTTGGTTTCCTTTATAACATACGGTCTCATTTTCATTTTCTTGTAATTATTCTATTTTCTTTTTTTCTTTTTCATTTTCTTGTAATTATTCTTTTTTCTTTTTTCCTTTTTCATTTTTTACATATAATTAGTATTTTTGCATATTTTTTAATCCATATAACTTATGTTAATTGTTTAATTATCAGAATATAGAAGATGACATTTTATGTTCTTAAGGATATAAGTATGTATTTAATTAATTTTGATGTTCAATACATATCTTTCTAAAGTAATTAATGTCAAGGTTTTTAACTCATTACATGTTTGATTGATTTATATAATTGAGGATGTACTTAATATAAATATTTAGCTTGCATTATTTAATAGAAATCTCTGGTTCATAATCACTTTATGATTGTATAAACAAAATACAAATGGTAAATAAATATATACTGCTGAAAAATTGTCATATTCTCCTTTTTTTCTATCTTTTATGACTAGTTTTCTTTCTTATCTATCAAATGTACAAATCAAGTGATTTCTGATATAGGTTGATCTTTTGATGGTTACACATCTCTAACTCTCTCATTTTGTCACTCTATTCATCTGCGTTTCTTCTTATTTTCAATTTTTTTCTTGCGTCACCAATGATTATGATAGGGTTTTCGTATTATTTTGATGAGATTGAGATGGTTGTTAGGATTATAAGGATCTCAAAATAATAAAGATGGTGCTAATGTAACACTGGAAAAATGATTGAGTTGGTTTCCTTTATAACATACGGTCACATTTTCATTTTCTTGTAATTATTCTATTTTCATTTTTTCTTTTTCATTTTCGTGTAATTATTCTTTTTTCTTTTTTCTTTTTCATTATCTACTTATAATTAGTATTTTAGCATATTTTTTAATCTACATAACTTATGTTAATTGTTTAATTATCAGAATATAGAAGATGACATTTTATGTTGTTTAGGATATAGATATATATTTATTAAATTTTGATGTTCAATACATATCTTTCTAAACTAATTAATGTCAAGGTTTGTTACTCATTACATGTTTGATGATTTATATAATTGAGGTTGTACTTAATATAAATATTTACTTTACAATACTTAATAGAAAACTCTGGTTCATAATCACTTTATGATTGTATAAACAACATAAAAAGGGTAAAAAAATACGTACTGCTGAAAAATTGTCATATTTTCCTTTTTTTTCTAACTTTTATGAGTAATTTTCTTTCTTATCTATCAAATGTACAAATCAAGTGATTTCTGATATAGGTTGATCTTTTGATGGTTACACATCTCTAACTCTCTCATTTTGTCAATCCATTCATCTGTGTTTCCTCTTATTTTAAATTTTATTCTTGCATCACCAATGATTATGATAGGGTTTTTCGTATTGTTTTGATGAGATTGAGATGTTTGTTAGGATTATGAGGATCTCACAATAATAAAGGTGGTGCTAATGTAACACTGGAAACATGATTGAGTTGGTTTCCTTTATAACATACGGTCTCATTTTCATTTTCTTGTAATTATTCTATTTTCTTTTTTTCTTTTTCATTTTCTTGTAATTATTCTTTTTTCTTTTTTCCTTTTTCATTTTTTACATATAATTAGTATTTTTGCATATTTTTTAATCCATATAACTTATGTTAATTGTTTAATTATCAGAATATAGAAGATGACATTTTATGTTCTTAAGGATATAAGTATGTATTTAATTAATTTTGATGTTCAATACATATCTTTCTAAAGTAATTAATGTCAAGGTTTTTAACTCATTACATGTTTGATTGATTTATATAATTGAGGATGTACTTAATATAAATATTTAGCTTGCATTATTTAATAGAAATCTCTGGTTCATAATCACTTTATGATTGTATAAACAAAATACAAATGGTAAATAAATATATACTGCTGAAAAATTGTCATATTCTCCTTTTTTTCTATCTTTTATGACTAGTTTTCTTTCTTATCTATCAAATGTACAAATCAAGTGATTTCTGATATAGGTTGATCTTTTGATGGTTACACATCTCTAACTCTCTCATTTTGTCACTCTATTCATCTGTGTTTCTTCTTATTTTCAATTTTTTTCTTGCGTCACCAATGATTATGATAGGGTTTTCGTATTATTTTGATGAGATTGAGATGGTTGTTAGGATTATAAGGATCTCAAAATAATAAAGATGGTGCTAATGTAACACTGGAAAAATGATTGAGTTGGTTTCCTTTATAACATACGGTCACATTTTCATTTTCTTGTAATTATTCTATTTTCATTTTTTCTTTTTCATTTTCTTGTAATTATTCTTTTTTCTTTTTTTCTTTTTCATTATCTACTTATAATTAGTATTTTAGCATATTTTTTAATCTACATAACTTATGTTAATTGTTTAATTATCAGAATATAGAAGATGACATTTTATGTTGTTTAGGATATAGATATATATTTATTAAATTTTGATGTTCAATACATATCTTTCTAAACTAATTAATGTCAAGGTTTGTTACTCATTACATGTTTGATGATTTATATAATTGAGGTTGTACTTAATATAAATATTTACTTTACAATACTTAATAGAAAACTCTGGTTCATAATCACTTTATGATTGTATAAACAACATAAAAAGGGTAAAAAAATACGTACTGCTGAAAAATTGTCATATTTTCCTTTTTTTTCTAACTTTTATGAGTAATTTTCTTTCTTATCTATCAAATGTACAAATCAAGTGATTTCTGATATAGGTTGATCTTTTGATGGTTACACATCTCTAACTCTCTCATTTTGTCAATCCATTCATCTGTGTTTCCTCTTATTTTAAATTTTATTCTTGCATCACCAATGATTATGATAGGGTTTTTCGTATTGTTTTGATGAGATTGAGATGTTTGTTAGGATTATGAGGATCTCACAATAATAAAGGTGGTGCTAATGTAACACTGGAAACATGATTGAGTTGGTTTCCTTTATAACATACGGTCTCATTTTCATTTTCTTGTAATTATTCTATTTTCTTTTTTTCTTTTTCATTTTCTTGTAATTATTCTTTTTTCTTTTTTCCTTTTTCATTTTTTACATATAATTAGTATTTTTGCATATTTTTTAATCCATATAACTTATGTTAATTGTTTAATTATCAGAATATAGAAGATGACATTTTATGTTCTTAAGGATATAAGTATGTATTTAATTAATTTTGATGTTCAATACATATCTTTCTAAACTAATTAATGTCAAGGTTTTTAACTCATTACATGTTTGATTGATTTATATAATTGAGGATGTACTTAATATAAATATTTAGCTTGCATTATTTAATAGAAATCTCTGGTTCATAATCACTTTATGATTGTATAAACAAAATACAAATGGTAAATAAATATATACTGCTGAAAAATTGTCATATTCTCCTTTTTTTCTATCTTTTATGACTAGTTTTCTTTCTTATCTATCAAATGTACAAATCAAGTGATTTCTGATATAGGTTGATCTTTTGATGGTTACACATCTCTAACTCTCTCATTTTGTCACTCTATTCATCTGTGTTTCTTCTTATTTTCAATTTTTTTCTTGCGTCACCAATGATTATGATAGGGTTTTCGTATTATTTTGATGAGATTGAGATGGTTGTTAGGATTATAAGGATCTCAAAATAATAAAGATGGTGCTAATGTAACACTGGAAAAATGATTGAGTTGGTTTCCTTTATAACATACGGTCACATTTTCATTTTCTTGTAATTATTCTATTTTCATTTTTTCTTTTTCATTTTCTTGTAATTATTCTTTTTTCTTTTTTTCTTTTTCATTATCTACTTATAATTAGTATTTTAGCATATTTTTTAATCTACATAACTTATGTTAATTGTTTAATTATCAGAATATAGAAGATGACATTTTATGTTGTTTAGGATATAGATATATATTTATTAAATTTTGATGTTCAATACATATCTTTCTAAACTAATTAATGTCAAGGTTTGTTACTCATTACATGTTTGATGATTTATATAATTGAGGTTGTACTTAATATAAATATTTACTTTACAATACTTAATAGAAAACTCTGGTTCATAATCACTTTATGATTGTATAAACAACATAAAAAGGGTAAAAAAATACGTACTGCTGAAAAATTGTCATATTTTCCTTTTTTTTCTAACTTTTATGAGTAATTTTCTTTCTTATCTATCAAATGTACAAATCAAGTGATTTCTGATATAGGTTGATCTTTTGATGGTTACACATCTCTAACTCTCTCATTTTGTCAATCCATTCATCTGTGTTTCCTCTTATTTTAAATTTTATTCTTGCATCACCAATGATTATGATAGGGTTTTTCGTATTGTTTTGATGAGATTGAGATGTTTGTTAGGATTATGAGGATCTCACAATAATAAAGGTGGTGCTAATGTAACACTGGAAACATGATTGAGTTGGTTTCCTTTATAACATACGGTCTCATTTTCATTTTCTTGTAATTATTCTATTTTCTTTTTTTCTTTTTCATTTTCTTGTAATTATTCTTTTTTCTTTTTTCCTTTTTCATTTTTTACATATAATTAGTATTTTTGCATATTTTTTAATCCATATAACTTATGTTAATTGTTTAATTATCAGAATATAGAAGATGACATTTTATGTTCTTAAGGATATAAGTATGTATTTAATTAATTTTGATGTTCAATACATATCTTTCTAAACTAATTAATGTCAAGGTTTTTAACTCATTACATGTTTGATTGATTTATATAATTGAGGATGTACTTAATATAAATATTTAGCTTGCATTATTTAATAGAAATCTCTGGTTCATAATCACTTTATGATTGTATAAACAAAATACAAATGGTAAATAAATATATACTGCTGAAAAATTGTCATATTCTCCTTTTTTTCTATCTTTTATGACTAGTTTTCTTTCTTATCTATCAAATGTACAAATCAAGTGATTTCTGATATAGGTTGATCTTTTGATGGTTACACATCTCTAACTCTCTCATTTTGTCACTCTATTCATCTGTGTTTCTTCTTATTTTCAATTTTTTTCTTGCGTCACCAATGATTATGATAGGGTTTTCGTATTATTTTGATGAGATTGAGATGGTTGTTAGGATTATAAGGATCTCAAAATAATAAAGATGGTGCTAATGTAACACTGGAAAAATGATTGAGTTGGTTTCCTTTATAACATACGGTCACATTTTCATTTTCTTGTAATTATTCTATTTTCATTTTTTCTTTTTCATTTTCTTGTAATTATTCTTTTTTCTTTTTTTCTTTTTCATTATCTACTTATAATTAGTATTTTAGCATATTTTTTAATCTACATAACTTATGTTAATTGTTTAATTATCAGAATATAGAAGATGACATTTTATGTTGTTTAGGATATAGATATATATTTATTAAATTTTGATGTTCAATACATATCTTTCTAAACTAATTAATGTCAAGGTTTGTTACTCATTACATGTTTGATGGATTTATATAATTGAGGTTGTACTTAATATAAATATTTACTTTACAATACTTAATAGAAAACTCTGGTTCATAATCACTTTATGATTGTATAAACAACATAAAAAGGGTAAAAAAATACGTACTGCTGAAAAATTGTCATATTTTCCTTTTTTTTCTAACTTTTATGAGTAATTTTCTTTCTTATCTATCAAATGTACAAATCAAGTGATTTCTGATATAGGTTGATCTTTTGATGGTTACACATCTCTAACTCTCTCATTTTGTCAATCCATTCATCTGTGTTTCCTCTTATTTTAAATTTTATTCTTGCATCACCAATGATTATGATAGGGTTTTTCGTATTGTTTTGATGAGATTGAGATGTTTGTTAGGATTATGAGGATCTCACAATAATAAAGGTGGTGCTAATGTAACACTGGAAACATGATTGAGTTGGTTTCCTTTATAACATACGGTCTCATTTTCATTTTCTTGTAATTATTCTATTTTCTTTTTTTCTTTTTCATTTTCTTGTAATTATTCTTTTTTCTTTTTTCCTTTTTCATTTTTTACATATAATTAGTATTTTTGCATATTTTTTAATCCATATAACTTATGTTAATTGTTTAATTATCAGAATATAGAAGATGACATTTTATGTTCTTAAGGATATAAGTATGTATTTAATTAATTTTGATGTTCAATACATATCTTTCTAAACTAATTAATGTCAAGGTTTTTAACTCATTACATGTTTGATTGATTTATATAATTGAGGATGTACTTAATATAAATATTTAGCTTGCATTATTTAATAGAAATCTCTGGTTCATAATCACTTTATGATTGTATAAACAAAATACAAATGGTAAATAAATATATACTGCTGAAAAATTGTCATATTCTCCTTTTTTTCTATCTTTTATGACTAGTTTTCTTTCTTATCTATCAAATGTACAAATCAAGTGATTTCTGATATAGGTTGATCTTTTGATGGTTACACATCTCTAACTCTCTCATTTTGTCACTCTATTCATCTGTGTTTCTTCTTATTTTCAATTTTTTTCTTGCGTCACCAATGATTATGATAGGGTTTTCGTATTATTTTGATGAGATTGAGATGGTTGTTAGGATTATAAGGATCTCAAAATAATAAAGATGGTGCTAATGTAACACTGGAAAAATGATTGAGTTGGTTTCCTTTATAACATACGGTCACATTTTCATTTTCTTGTAATTATTCTATTTTCATTTTTTCTTTTTCATTTTCTTGTAATTATTCTTTTTTCTTTTTTTCTTTTTCATTATCTACTTATAATTAGTATTTTAGCATATTTTTTAATCTACATAACTTATGTTAATTGTTTAATTATCAGAATATAGAAGATGACATTTTATGTTGTTTAGGATATAGATATATATTTATTAAATTTTGATGTTCAATACATATCTTTCTAAACTAATTAATGTCAAGGTTTGTTACTCATTACATGTTTGATTGATTTATATAATTGAGGTTGTACTTAATATAAATATTTACTTTACAATACTTAATAGAAAACTCTGGTTCATAATCACTTTATGATTGTATAAACAAAATAAAAAGGGTAAAAAAATTCGTACTGCTGAAAAATTGTCATATTTTCCTTTTTTTTCTAACTTTTATGAGTAATTTTCTTTCTTATCTATCAAATGTACAAATCAAGTGATTTCTGATATAGGTTGATCTTTTGATGGTTACACATCTCTAACTCTCTCATTTTGTCACTCCATTCATCTGTGTTTCCTCTTATTTTAAATTTTATTCTTGCATCACCAATGATTATGATAGGGTTTTTCGTATTGTTTTGATGAGATTGAGATGTTTGTTAGGATTATGAGGATCTCACAATAATAAAGGTGGTGCTAATGTAACACTGGAAACATGATTGAGTTGGTTTCCTTTATAACATACGGTCTCATTTTCATTTTCTTGTAATTATTCTATTTTCTTTTTTTCTTTTTCATTTTCTTGTAATTATTCTTTTTTCTTTTTTCCTTTTTCATTTTTTACATATAATTAGTATTTTTGCATATTTTTTAATCCATATAACTTATGTTAATTGTTTAATTATCAGAATATAGAAGATGACATTTTATGTTCTTAAGGATATAAGTATGTATTTAATTAATTTTGATGTTCAATACATATCTTTCTAAACTAATTAATGTCAAGGTTTTTAACTCATTACATGTTTGATTGATTTATATAATTGAGGATGTACTTAATATAAATATTTAGCTTGCATTATTTAATAGAAATCTCTGGTTCATAATCACTTTATGATTGTATAAACAAAATACAAATGGTAAATAAATATATACTGCTGAAAAATTGTCATATTCTCCTTTTTTTCTATCTTTTATGACTAGTTTTCTTTCTTATCTATCAAATGTACAAATCAAGTGATTTCTGATATAGGTTGATCTTTTGATGGTTACACATCTCTAACTCTCTCATTTTGTCACTCTATTCATCTGTGTTTCTTCTTATTTTTTTTCTTGCGTCACCAATGATTATGATAGGGTTTTCGTATTATTTTGATGAGATTGAGATGGTTGTTAGGATTATAAGGATCTCAAAATAATAAAGATGGTGCTAATGTAACACTGGAAAAATGATTGAGTTGGTTTCCTTTATAACATACGGTCACATTTTCATTTTCTTGTAATTATTCTATTTTAATTTTTCATTTTCATTTTCTTGTAATTATTCTTTTTTCTTTTTTTCTTTTTCATTTTCTACTTATAATTAGTATTTTAGCATATTTTTTAATCTACATAACTTATGTTAATTGTTTAATTATCAGAATATAGAAGATGACATTTTATGTTGTTTAGGATATAATATATATTTATTAAATTTTGATGTTCAATACATATCTTTCTAAACTAATTAATGTCAAGGTTTGTTACTCATTACATGTTTGATGATTTATATAATTGAGGTTGTACTTAATATAAATATTTACTTTACAATACTTAATAGAAAACTCTGGTTCATAATCACTTTATGATTGTATAAACAACATAAAAAGGGTAAAAAATACGTACTGCTGAAAAATTGTCATATTTTCCTTGTTTTTTCTAACTTTTATGAGTAATTTTCTTTGTTATCTATCAAATGTACAAATCAAGTGATTTCTGATATAGGTTGATCTTTTGATGGTTACACATCTCTAACTCTCTCATTTTGTCACTCCATTCATCTGTGTTTCCTCTTATTTTAAATTTTATTCTTGCATCACCAATGATTATGATAGGGTTTTTCGTATTGTTTTGATGAGATTGAGATGTTTGTTAGGATTATGAGGATCTCACAATAATAAAGGTGGTGCTAATGTAACACTGGAAACATGATTGAGTTGGTTTCCTTTATAACATACGGTCTCATTTTCATTTTCTTGTAATTATTCTATTTTCTTTTTTTCTTTTTCATTTTCTTGTAATTATTCTTTTTTCTTTTTTCCTTTTTCATTTTTTACATATAATTAGTATTTTTGCATATTTTTTAATCCATATAACTTATGTTAATTGTTTAATTATCAGAATATAGAAGATGACATTTTATGTTCTTAAGGATATAAGTATGTATTTAATTAATTTTGATGTTCAATACATATCTTTCTAAACTAATTAATGTCAAGGTTTTTAACTCATTACATGTTTGATTGATTTATATAATTGAGGATGTACTTAATATAAATATTTAGCTTGCATTATTTAATAGAAATCTCTGGTTCATAATCACTTTATGATTGTATAAACAAAATACAAATGGTAAATAAAATATATACTGCTGAAAAATTGTCATATTCTCCTTTTTTTCTATCTTTTATGACTAGTTTTCTTTCTTATCTATCAAATGTACAAATCAAGTGATTTCTGATATAGGTTGATCTTTTGATGGTTACACATCTCTAACTCTCTCATTTTGTCACTCTATTCATCTGTGTTTCTTCTTATTTTCAATTTTTTTCTTGCGTCACCAATGATTATGATAGGGTTTTCGTATTATTTTGATGAGATTGAGATGGTTGTTAGGATTATAAGGATCTCAAAATAATAAAGATGGTGCTAATGTAACACTGGAAAAATGATTGAGTTGGTTTCCTTTATAACATACGGTCACATTTTCATTTTCTTGTAATTATTCTATTTTCATTTTTTCTTTTTCATTTTCTTGTAATTATTCTTTTTTCTTTTTTTCTTTTTCATTATCTACTTATAATTAGTATTTTAGCATATTTTTTAATCTACATAACTTATGTTAATTGTTTAATTATCAGAATATAGAAGATGACATTTTATGTTCTTTAGGATATAGTATATATTTATTAATTTTGATGTTCAATACATATCTTTCTAAACTAATTAATGTCAAGGTTTGTTACTCATTACATGTTTGATTGATTTATATAATTGAGGTTGTACTTAATATAAATATTTACTTTACAATACTTAATAGAAAACTCTGGTTCATAATCACTTTATGATTGTATAAACAAAAAAAAGGGTAAAAAAATACGTACTGCTGAAAAATTGTCATATTTTCCTTTTTTTTCTATCTTTTATGAGTAATTTTCTTTCTTATCTATGAAATGTACAAATCAAGTGATTTCTGATATAGGTTGATCTTTTGATGGTTACACATCTCTAACTCTCTCATTTTGTCACTCCATTCATCTGTGTTTCCTCTTATTTTAAATTTTATTCTTGCATCACCAATGATTATGATAGGGTTTTTCGTATTGTTTTGATGAGATTGAGATGTTTGTTAGGATTATGAGGATCTCACAATAATAAAGGTGGTGCTAATGTAACACTGGAAACATGATTGAGTTGGTTTCCTTTATAACATACGGTCTCATTTTCATTTTCTTGTAATTATTCTATTTTCTTTTTTTCTTTTTCATTTTCTTGTAATTATTCTTTTTTCTTTTTTCCTTTTCATTTTTTACATATAATTAGTATTTTTGCATATTTTTTAATCCATATAACTTATGTTAATTGTTTAATTATCAGAATATAGAAGATGACATTTTATGTTCTTAAGGATATAAGTATGTATTTAATTAATTTTGATGTTCAATACATATCTTTCTAAACTAATTAATGTCAAGGTTTTTAACTCATTACATGTTTGATTGATTTATATAATTGAGGATGTACTTAATATAAATATTTAGCTTGCATTATTTAATAGAAATCTCTGGTTCATAATCACTTTATGATTGTATAAACAAAATACAAATGGTAAATAAATATATACTGCTGAAAAATTGTCATATTCTCCTTTTTTTTCTATCTTTTATGACTAGTTTTCTTTCTTATCTATCAAATGTACAAATCAAGTGATTTCTGATATAGGTTGATCTTTTGATGGTTACACATCTCTAACTCTCTCATTTTGTCACTCTATTCATCTGTGTTTCTTCTTATTTTCAATTTTTTTCTTGCGTCACCAATGATTATGATAGGGTTTTCGTATTATTTTGATGAGATTGAGATGGTTGTTAGGATTATAAGAATCTCAAAATAATAAAGATGGTGCTAATGTAACACTGGAAAAATGATTGAGTTGGTTTCCTTTATAACATACGGTCACATTTTCATTTTCTTGTAATTATTCTATTTTCATTTTTTCTTTTTCATTTTCTTGTAATTATTCTTTTTTCTTTTTTTCTTTTTCATTTTCTACTTATAATTAGTATTTTAGCATATTTTTTAATCTACATAACTTATGTTAATTGTTTAATTATCAGAATATAGAAGATGACATTTTATGTTCTTAAGGATATAAGTATGTATTTAATTAATTTTGATGTTCAATACATATCTTTCTAAACTAATTAATGTCAAGGTTTGTTACTCATTACATGTTTGATGGATTTATATAATTGAGGTTGTACTTAATATAAATATTTACTTTACAATACTTAATAGAAAACTCTGGTTCATAATCACTTTATGATTGTATAAACAAAATAAAAAGGGTAAAAAAATACGTACTGCTGAAAAATTGTCATATTCTCCTTTTTTTTCTATCTTTTATGACTAGTTTTCTTTCTTATCTATCAAATGTACAAATCAAGTGATTTCTGATATAGGTTGATCTTTTGATGGTTACACATCTCTAACTCTCTCATTTTGTCACTCCATTCATCTGTGTTTCCTCTTATTTTAAATTTTATTCTTGCATCACCAATGATTATGATAGGGTTTTTCGTATTGTTTTGATGAGATTGAGATGTTTGTTAGGATTATGAGGATCTCACAATAATAAAGGTGGTGCTAATGTAACACTGGAAACATGATTGAGTTGGTTTCCTTTATAACATACGGTCTCATTTTCATTTTCTTGTAATTATTCTATTTTCTTTTTTTCTTTTTCATTTTCTTGTAATTATTCTTTTTTCTTTTTCCTTTTTCATTTTTTACATATAATTAGTATTTTAGCATATTTTTTAATCCATATAACTTATGTTAATTGTTTAATTATCAGAATATAGAAGATGACATTTTATGTTCTTAAGGATATAAGTATGTATTTAATTAATTTTGATGTTCAATACATATCTTTCTAAACTAATTAATGTCAAGGTTTTTAACTCATTACATGTTTGATTGATTTATATAATTGAGGATGTACTTAATAGAAATATTTAGCTTACATTATTTAATAGAAATCTCTGGTTCATAATCACTTTATGATTGTATAAACAAAATACAAATGGTAAATAAATATATACTGCTGAAAAATTGTCATATTCTCCTTTTTTTCTATCTTTTATGAGTAGTTTTCTTTCTTATCTATCAAATGTACAAATCAAGTGATTTCTGATATAGGTTGATCTTTTGATGGTTACACATCTCTAACTCTCTCATTTTGTCACTCTATTCATCTGTGTTTCTTCTTATTTTTTTTCTTGCGTCACCAATGATTATGATAGGGTTTTCGTATTATTTTGATGAGATTGAGATGGTTGTTAGGATTATAAGGATCTCAAAATAATAAAGATGGTGCTAATGTAACACTGGAAAAATGATTGAGTTGGTTTCCTTTATAACATACGGTCACATTTTCATTTTCTTGTAATTATTCTATTTTCATTTTTTCTTTTTCATTTTCTTGTAATTATTCTTTTTTCTTTTTTTCTTTTTCATTTTCTACTTATAATTAGTATTTTAGCATATTTTTTAATCTACATAACTTATGTTAATTGTTTAATTATCAGAATATAGAAGATGACATTTTATGTTCTTTAGGATATAAGTATATATTTATTAATTTTGATGTTCAATACATATCTTTCTAAACTAATTAATGTCAAGGTTTGTTACTCATTACATGTTTGATTGATTTATATAATTGAGGTTGTACTTAATATAAATATTTACTTTACAATACTTAATAGAAAACTCTGGTTCATAATCACTTTATGATTGTATAAACAAAATAAAAAGGGTAAAAAAATACGTACTGCTGAAAAATTGTCATATTTTCCTTTTTTTTCTATCTTTTATGAGTAATTTTCTTTCTTATCTATGAAATGTACAAATCAAGTGATTTCTGATATAGGTTGATGTTTTGATGGTTACACATCTCTAACTCTCTCATTTTGTCACTCTATTCATCTGTGTTTCTTCTTATTTTCAATTTTTTTCTTGCGTCACCAATGATTATGATAGGGTTTTTGTATTATTTTGATGAGATTGAGATGGTTGTTAGGATTATAAGGATCTCAAAATAATAAAGATGGTGCTAATGTAACACTGGAAAAATGATTGAGTTGGTTTCCTTTATAACATACGGTCACATTTTCATTTTCTTGTAATTATTCTATTTTCATTTTTTCTTTTTCATTTTCTTGTAATTATTCTTTTTTCTTTTTTTCTTTTTCATTTTCTACTTATAATTAGTATTTTAGCATATTTTTTAATCTACATAACTTATGTTAATTGTTTAATTATCAGAATATAGAAGATGACATTTTATGTTCTTAAGGATATAAGTATGTATTTAATTAATTTTGATGTTCAATACATATCTTTCTAAACTAATTAATGTCAAGGTTTTTAACTCATTACATGTTTGATTGATTTATATAATTGAGGATGTACTTAATATAAATATTTAGCTTGCATTATTTAATAGAAATCTCTGGTTCATAATCACTTTATGATTGTATAAACAAAATAGAAATGGTAAATAAATATATACTGCTGAAAAATTGTCATATTCTCCTTTTTTTCTATCTTTTATGAGTAGTTTTCTTTCTTATCTATCAAATGTACAAATCAAGTGATTTCTGATATAGGTTGATCTTTTGATGGTTACACATCTCTAACTCTCTCATTTTGTCACTCTATTCATCTGTGTTTCTTCTTATTTTCAATTTTTTTCTTGCGTCACCAATGATTATGATAGGGTTTTCGTATTATTTTGATGAGATTGAGATGGTTGTTAGGATTATAAGGATCTCAAAATAATAAAGATGGTGCTAATGTAACACTGGAAAAATGATTGAGTTGGTTTCCTTTATAACATACGGTCACATTTTCATTTTCTTGTAATTATTCTATTTTCATTTTTTCTTTTTCATTTTCTTGTAATTATTCTTTTTTCTTTTTTTCTTTTTCATTTTCTACTTATAATTAGTATTTTAGCATATTTTTTAATCTACATAACTTATGTTAATTGTTTAATTATCAGAATATAGAAGATGACATTTTATGTTCTTTAGGATATAAGTATATATTTATTAAATTTTGATGTTCAATACATATCTATCTAAACTAATTAATGTCAAGGTTTGTTACTCATTACATGTTTGATTGATTTATATAATTGAGGTTGTACTTAATATAAATATTTACTTTACAATACTTAATAGAAAACTCTGGTTCATAATCACTTTATGATTGTATAAACAACATAAAAAGGGTAAAAAAATACGTACTGCTGAAAAATTGTCATATTTTCCTTTTTTTTCTATCTTTTATGAGTAATTTTCTTTCTTATCTATCAAATGTACAAATCAAGTGATTTCTGATATAGGTTGATCTTTTGATGGTTACACATCTCTAACTCTCTCATTTTGTCACTCCATTCATCTGTGTTTCCTCTTATTTTAAATTTTATTCTTGCATCACCAATGATTATGATAGGGTTTTTCGTATTGTTTTGATGAGATTGAGATGTTTGTTAGGATTATGAGGATCTCACAATAATAAAGGTGGTGCTAATGTAACACTGGAAACATGATTGAGTTGGTTTCCTTTATAACATACGGTCTCATTTTCATTTTCTTGTAATTATTCTATTTTCTTTTTTCTTTTTCATTTTCTTGTAATTATTCTTTTTTCTTTTTTTCTTTTTCATTTTTTACATATAATTAGTATTTTAGCATATTTTTTAATCTATAACTTATGTTAATTGTTTAATTATCAGAATATAGAAGATGACATTTTATGTTCTTAAGGATATAAGTATATATTTAATTAATTTTGATGTTCAATACATATCTTTCTAAACTAATTAATGTCAAGGTTTTTACTCATTACATGTTTGATTGATTTATATAATTGAGGATGTACTTAATATAAATATTTAGCTTACATTATTTAATAGAAATCTCTGGTTCATAATCACTTTATGATTGTATAAACAAAATACAAATGGTAAATAAATATATACTGCTGAAAAATTGTCATATTCTCCTTTTTTTCTATCTTTTATGAGTAGTTTTCTTTCTTATCTATCAAATGTACAAATCAAGTGATTTCTGATATAGGTTGATCTTTTGATGGTTACACATCTCTAACTCTCTCATTTTGTCACTCTATTCATCTGTGTTTCTTCTTATTTTCAATTTTTTTC
This sequence comes from Lathyrus oleraceus, assembly GCF_024323335.1. Classification (NCBI taxonomy): domain Eukaryota; kingdom Viridiplantae; phylum Streptophyta; class Magnoliopsida; order Fabales; family Fabaceae; genus Lathyrus; species Lathyrus oleraceus. Next base: position 94,457 of record NW_026112422.1, read on the forward strand.
TTGCGTCACCAATGATTATGATAGGGTTTTCGTATTATTTTGATGAGATTGAGATGGTTGTTAGGATTATAAGGATCTCAAAATAATAAAGATGGTGCTAATGTAACACTGGAAAAATGATTGAGTTGGTTTCCTTTATAACATACGGTCACATTTTCATTTTCTTGTAATTATTCTATTTTCTTTTTTTCTTTTCATTTTCTTGTAATTATTCTTTTTTCTTTTTTTCTTTTTCATTTTCTACTTATAATTAGTATTTTAGCATATTTTTTAATCTACATAACTTATGTTAATTGTTTAATTATCAGAATATAGAAGATGACATTTTATGTTCTTTAGGATATAAGTATATATTTATTAATTTTGATGTTCAATACATATCTTTCTAAACTAATTAATGTCAAGGTTTGTTACTCATTACATGTTTGATTGATTTATATAATTGAGGTTGTACTTAATATAAATATTTACTTTACAATACTTAATAGAAAACTCTGGTTCATAATCACTTTATGATTGTATAAACAAAATAAAAAGGGTAAAAAAATACGTACTGCTGAAAAATTGTCATATTTTCCTTTTTTTTCTATCTTTTATGAGTAATTTTCTTTCTTATCTATCAAATGTACAAATCAAGTGATTTCTGATATAGGTTGATCTTTTGATGGTTACACATCTCTAACTCTCTCATTTTGTCACTCCATTCATCTGTGTTTCCTCTTATTTTAATTTTATTCTTGCATCACCAATGATTATGATAGGGTTTTTCGTATTGTTTTGATGAGATTGAGATGTTTGTTAGGATTATGAGGATCTCACAATAATAAAGGTGGTGCTAATGTAACACTGGAAACATGATTGAGTTGGTTTCCTTTATAACATACGGTCTCATTTTCATTTTCTTGTAATTATTCTATTTTCTTTTTTTCTTTTTCATTTTCTTGTAATTATTCTTTTTTCTTTTTTTCCTTTTCATTTTTTACATATAATTAGTATTTTAGCATATTTTTTAATCCATATAACTTATGTTAATTGTTTAATTATCAGAATATAGAAGATGACATTTTATGTTCTTAAGGATATAAGTATATATTTAATTAATTTTGATGTTCAATACATATCTTTCTAAACTAATTAATGTCAAGGTTTTTACTCATTACATGTTTGATTGATTTATATAATTGAGGATGTACTTAATATAAATATTTAGCTTACATTATTAATAGAAATCTCTGGTTCATAATCACTTTATGATTGTATAAACAAAATACAAAGGGTAAAAAATATATATACTGCTGAAAAATTGTCATATTCTCCTTTTTTTTCTATCTTTTATGAGTAGTTTTCTTTCTTATCTATCAAATGTACAAATCAAGTGATTTCTGATATAGGTTGATCTTTTGATGGTTACACATCTCTAACTCTCTCATTTTGTCACTCTATTCATCTGTGTTTCTTCTTATTTTTTTTCTTGCGTCACCAATGATTATGATAGGGTTTTCGTATTATTTTGATGAGATTGAGATGGTTGTTAGGATTATAAGGATCTCAAAATAATAAAGATGGTGCTAATGTAACACTGGAAAAATGATTGAGTTGGTTTCCTTTATAACATACGGTCACATTTTCATTTTCTTGTAATTATTCTATTTTCATTTTTTCTTTTTCATTTTCTTGTAATTATTCTTTTTTCTTTTTTTCTTTTTCATTTTCTACTTATAATTAGTATTTTAGCATATTTTTTAATCTACATAACTTATGTTAATTGTTTAATTATCAGAATATAGAAGATGACATTTTATGTTCTTAAGGATATAAGTATGTATTTAATTAATTTTGATGTTCAATACATATCTTTCTAAACTAATTAATGTCAAGGTTTTTAACTCATTACATGTTTGATTGATTTATATAATTGAGGATGTACTTAATATAAATATTTAGCTTGCATTATTTAATAGAAATCTCTGGTTCATAATCACTTTATGATTGTATAAACAAAATACAAATGGTAAATAATATATACTGCTGAAAAATTGTCATATTCTCCTTTTTTTCTATCTTTTATGAGTAGTTTTCTTTCTTATCTATCAAATGTACAAATCAAGTGATTTCTGATATAGGTTGATCTTTTGATGGTTACACATCTCTAACTCTCTCATTTTGTCACTCTATTCATCTGTGTTTCTTCTTATTTTCAATTTTTTCTTGCGTCACCAATGATTATGATAGGGTTTTCGTATTATTTTGATGAGATTGAGATGGTTGTTAGGATTATAAGGATCTCAAAATAATAAAGATGGTGCTAATGTAACACTAGAAACATGATTCAGTTGGTTTCCTTTATAACATACGGTCACATTTTCATTTTCTTGTAATTATTCTATTTTCATTTTTTCTTTTTCATTTTCTTGTAATTATTCTTTTTTTCTTTTTTTCTTTTTCATTTTCTACTTATAATTAGTATTTTAGCATATTTTTTAATCTACATAACTTATGTTAATTGTTTAATTATCAGAATATAGAAGATGACATTTTATGTTCTTTAGGATATAATATATTTAATTAATTTTGATGTTCAATACATATCTTTCTAAACTAATTAATGTCAAGGTTTGTTACTCATTACATGTTTGATTGATTTATATAATTGAGGTTGTACTTAATATAAATATTTACTTTACAATACTTAATAGAAAACTCTGGTTCATAATCACTTTATGATTGTATAAACAAATAAAAAGGGTAAAAAATACGTACTGCTGAATATTGTCATATTTTCCTTTTTTTTCTATCTTTTATGAGTAATTTTCTTTCTTATCTATGAAATGTACAAATCAAGTGATTTCTGATATAGGTTGATCTTTTGAAGGTTACACATCTCTAACTCTCTCATTTTGTCACTCCATTCATCTGTGTTTCCTCTTATTTTAATTTTATTCTTGCATCACCAATGATTATGATAGGGTTTTTCGTATTGTTTTGATGAGATTGAGATGTTTGTTAGGATTATGAGGATCTCACAATAATAAAGGTGGTGCTAATGTAACACTGGAAACATGATTGAGTTGGTTTCCTTTATAACATACGGTCTCATTTTCATTTTCTTGTAATTATTCTATTTTCTTTTTTTCTTTTTCATTTTCTTTATTGTTTTTTTTTTTTTCTTTTTTTCTTTTTCATTTTTTACATATAATTAGTATTTTAGCATATTTTTTAATCTATATAACTTATGTTAATTGTTTAATTATCAGAATATAGAAGATGACATTTTATGTTCTTAAGGATATAAGTATATTTAATTAATTTTGATGTTCAATACATATCTTTCTAAACTAATTAATGTCAAGGTTTTTAACTCATTACATGTTTGATTGATTTATATAATTGAGGATGTACTTAATATAAATATTTAGCTTACATTATTTAATAGAAATCTCTGGTTCATAATCACTTTATGATTGTATAAACAAAATAAAAGGGTAAATAAATATATACTGCTGAAAAATTGTCATATTCTCCTTTTTTTTCTATCTTTTATGAGTAGTTTTCTTTCTTATCTATCAAATGTACAAATCAAGTGATTTCTGATATAGGTTGATCTTTTGATGGTTACACATCTCTAACTCTCTCATTTTGTCAATCCATTCATCTGTGTTTCCTCTTATTTTAAATTTATTCTTGCGTCACCAATGATTATGATAGGGTTTTTCGTATTGTTTTGATGAGATTGAGATGTTTGTTAGGATTATGAGGATCTCACAATAATAAAGGTGGTGCTAATGTAACACTGGAAAATGATTGAGTTGGTTTCCTTTATAACATACGGTCTCATTTTCATTTTCTTGTAATTATTCTATTTTCATTTTTTCTTTTTCATTTTCTTGTAATTATTCTTTTTTCTTTTTTTCTTTTTCATTTTTTACTTATAATTAGTATTTTAGCATATTTTTTAATCTATAAACTTATGTTAATTGTTTAATTATCAGAATATAGAAGATGACATTTTATGTTCTTAAGGATATAAGTATATATTTAATTAATTTTGATGTTCAATACATATCTTTCTAAACTAATTAATGTCAAGGTTTTTACTCATTACATGTTTGATTGATTTATATAATTGAGGATGTACTTAATATAAATATTTACTTACATTATTTAATAGAAATCTCTGGTTCATAATCACTTTATGATTGTATAAACAAATACAAAGGGTAAAAAATATGTACTGCTGAAAAATTGTCATATTCTCCTTTTTTTCTATCTTTTATGAGTAGTTATCTTTCTTATCTATCAAATGTACAAATCAAGTGATTTCTGATATAGGTTGATCTTTTGATGGTTACACATCTCTAACTCTCTCATTTTGTCACTCATTCATCTGTGTTTCCTCTTATTTTCAATTTATTCTTGCGTCACCAATGATTATGATAGGGTTTTTCGTATTGTTTTGATGAGATTGAGATGTTTGTTAGGATTATGAGGATCTCACAATAATAAAGGTGGTGCTAATGTAACACTGGAAACATGATTGAGTTGGTTTCCTTTATAACATACGGTCTCATTTTCATTTTCTTGTAATTATTCTATTTTCATTTTTTCTTTTTCATTTTCTTGTAATTATTCTTTTTTCTTTTTTTTCTTTTTCATTTCTACTTATAATTAGTATTTTAGCATATTTTTTAATCTACATAACTTATGTTAATTGTTTAATTATCAGAATATAGAAGATGACATTTTATGTTCTTTAGGATATAAGTATATATTTATTAAATTTTGATGTTCAATACATATCTTTCTAAACTAATTAATGTCAAGGTTTGTTACTCATTACATGTTTGATTGATTTATATAATTGAGGTTGTACTTAATATAAATATTTACTTTACAATACTTAATAGAAAACTCTGGTTCATAATCACTTTATGATTGTATAAACAAAATAAAAGGGTAAAAAATACGTACTGCTGAAAAATTGTCATATTTTCCTTTTTTTTCTATCTTTTATGAGTATTTTCTTTCTTATCTATCAAATGTACAAATCAAGTGATTTCTGATATAGGTTGATCTTTTGATGGTTACACATCTCTAACTCTCTCATTTTGTCACTCTATTCATCTGTGTTTCCTCTTATTTTCAATTTTATTCTTGCGTCACCAATGATTATGATAGGGTTTTTCGTATTGTTTTGATGAGATTGAGATGTTGTTAGGATTATGAGGATCTCAAACAATAATAAAGGTGGTGCTAATGTAACACTGGAAAAATGATTGAGTTGGTTTCCTTTATAACATACGGTCTCATTTTCATTTTCTTGTAATTATTCTATTTTCTTTTTTTTTTCTTTTTCATTTTCTTGTAATTATTCTTTTTTCTTTTTTCCTTTTTCATTTTTTTTACATATTAGTATTTTAGCATATTTTTTAATCTATATAACTTATGTTAATTGTTTAATTATCAGAATATAGAAGATGACATTTTATGTTCTTTAGGATATAAGTATATATTTAATTAATTTTGATGTTCAATACATATCTTTCTAAACTAATTAATGTCAAGGTTTTTACTCATTACATGTTTGATTGATTTATATAATTGAGGTTGTACTTAATATAATATTTACTTTACATATTTAATAGAAATCTCTGGTTCATAATCACTTTATGATTGTATAAACAAAATAAAAGGGTAAAAAATATGTACTGCTGAAAAATTGTCATATTCTCCTTTTTTTCTATCTTTTATGAGTAGTTATCTTTCTTATCTATCAAATGTACAAATCAAGTGATTTCTGATATAGGTTGATCTTTTGATGGTTACACATCTCTAACTCTCTCATTTTGTCAATCCATTCATCTGTGTTTCCTCTTATTTTAAACAAATTGATATATTTTCCTTTTTTTTTATATGATTATGATAGTTTTTTTCTTAATTGAATGTAGGTTGAATTGGTTTATGATATAAGTTAATCTTTTGAAGTTTACACATCTCTAACTTGTTTATTTTGTAACTCTATTCCTTTATAACATACGGTCTTATTTTCATTTTCTTGTAATTATTCTATTTTCTTTTTTTCTTTTTCATTTTGTTGTAATTATTCTTTTTTCTTTTTTTGCTTTTTTATTTTCTCTACTTATAATTAGTATTTTAGCATATTTTTTAATCTATATAACTTATGTTAATTGTTTAATTATCAGAATATAGAAGATGACATTTTATGTTGTTAAGGATATAAGTATATATTTAATTAATTTTGATGTTCAATACATATCTTTCTAAACTAATTAATGTCAAGGTTTGTTACTCATTACATGTTTGATTGATTTATATAATTGAGGATGTACTTAATAGAAATATTTAGCTTACATTATTTAATAGAAATCTCTGGTTCATAATCACTTTATGATTGTATAAACAAAATACAAAGGGTAAAAAATATGTACTGCTGAAAAATTGTCATATTCTCCTTTTTTTCTATCTTTTATGAGTAGTTTTCTTTCTTATCTATCAAATGTACAAATCAAGTGATTTCTGATATAGGTTGATCTTTTGATGGTTACACATCTCTAACTCTCTCATTTTGTCACTCTATTCATCTGTGTTTCTTCTTATTTTCAATTTTATTTTGCGTCACCAATGATTATGATAGGGTTTTCGTATTATTTTGATGAGATTGAGATGGTTGTTAGGATTAATAGGATCTCAAAATAATAAAGATGGTGCTAATGTAACACTGGAAAAATGATTGAGTTGGTTTCCTTTATAACATACCGTCTCATTTTCATTTTCTTGTAATTATTCTATTTTTCATTTTCTTGTAATTATTCTTTTTTCTTTTTTTTTTTTTTTCATTTTCTACTTATAATTAGTATTTTAGCATATTTTTTAATCTACATAACTTATGTTAATTGTTTAATTATCAGAATATAGAAGATGACATTTTATGTTCTTTAGGATATAAGTATATATTTAATAAATTTTGATGTTCAATACATATCTTTCTAAACTAATTAATGTCAAGGTTTGTTACTCATTACATGTTTGATTGATTTATATAATTGAGGTTGTACTTAATATAAATATTTACTTTACAATACTTAATAGAAAACTCTGGTTCATAATCACTTTATGATTGTATAAACAAAATAAAAGGGTAAAAAAATACGTACTGCTGAAAAATTGTCATATTTTCCTTTTTTTCTATCTTTTATGAGTAATTTTCTTTCTTATCTTTCAAATGTACAAATCAAGTGATTTCTGATATAGGTTGATCTTTTGATGGTTACACATCTCAAACTTTTTATTTTGTCACTCTATTCATCTGTGTTTCCTCTTATTTTCAATTTTATTCTTGCGTCACAAATGATTATGATAGGGTTTTTCGTATTGTTTTGATGAGATTGAGATGTTTTTTAGGATTATAAGGATCTCACAATAATAAAGGTGGTGCTAATGTAACACTGGAAAAATGATTGAGTTGGTTTCCTTTATAACATACGGTCTCATTTTCATTTTCTTGTAATTATTCTATTTTCTTTTTTTCTTTTTCATTTTCTTGTAATTATTCTTTTTTCTTTTTTTCTTTTTCATTTTCTCTACTTATAATTAGTATTTTAGCATATTTTTTAATCTATATAACTTATGTTAATTGTTTAATTATCAAATATAGAAGATGACATTTTATGTTGTTAAGGATATAAGTATATATTTAATTAATTTTGATGTTCAATACATATCTTTCTAAACTAATTAATGTCAAGGTTTGTTACTCATTACATGTTTGATTGATTGATATAATTGAGGATGTACTTATTAGAAATATTTAGCTTACATTATTTAATAGAAATATCTGGTTCATAATCACTTTATGATTGTATAAACAAAATACAAAGGGTAAAAAAATATGTACTGCTGAAAAATTGTCATATTCTCCTTTTTTTTTATCTTTTATGAGTAGTTTTCTTTCTTATCTATCAAATGTACAGATCAAGTGATTTCTGATATAGGTTGATCATTTGATGGTTACACATCTCTAACTCTCTCATTTTGTCACTCTATTCATCTGTGTTTCTTCTTCTTATTTTCAATTTTATTTTGCGTCACCAATGATTATGATAGGGTTTTCGTATTATTTTGATGAGATTGAGATGGTTGTTAGGATTAATAGGATCTCAAAATAATAAAGATGGTGCTAATGTAACACTGGAAAAATGATTGAGTTGGTTTCCTTTATAACATACGGTCTCATTTTCATTTTCTTGTAATTATTCTATTTCATTTTCTTGTAATTATTCTTTTTTCTTTTTTCTTTTTCATTTTCTACTTATAATTAGTATTTTAGCATATTTTTTAATCTACATAACTTATGTTAATTGTTTAATTATCAGAATATAGAAGATGACATTTTATGTTCTTTAGGATATAAGTATATATTTAATAAATTTTGATGTTCAATACATATCTTTCTAAACTAATTAATGTCAAGGTTTGTTACTCATTACATGTTTGATTGATTTATATAATTGAGGTTGTACTTAATATAAATATTTACTTTACAATACTTAATAGAAAACTCTGGTTCATAATCACTTTATGATTGTATAAACAAAATAAAAAGGTAAAAAAATACGTACTGCTGAAAAATTGTCATATTTTCCTTTTTTTTCTATCTTTTATGAGTAATTTTCTTTCTTATCTATCAAATGTACAAATCAAGTGATTTCTGATATAGGTTGATCTTTTGATGGTTACACATCTCTAACTCTCTCATTTTGTCACTCTATTCATCTGTGTTTCCTCTTATTTTCAATTTTATTCTTGCGTCACAAATGATTATGATAGGGTTTTTCGTATTGCTTTGATGAGATTGAGATGTTTTTTAGGATTATAAGGATCTCACAATAATAAAGGTGGTGCTAATGTAACACTGGAAAATGATTGAGTTGGTTTCCTTTATAACATACGGTCTCATTTTCATTTTCTTGTAATTATTCTATTTTCTTTTTTTCTTTTTCATTTTGTTGTAATTATTCTTTTTTCTTTTTTTGCTTTTTTATTTTCTCTACTTATAATTAGTATTTTAGCATATTTTTCAATCTATATAACTTATGTTAATTGTTTAATTATCAAAATATAGAAGATGACATTTTATGTTGTTAAGGATATAAGTATATATTTAATTAATTTTGATGTTCAATACATATCTTTCTAAACTAATTAATGTCAAGGTTTGTTACTCATTACATGTTTGATTGATTGATATAATTGAGGATGTACTTATTAGAAATATTTAGCTTACATTATTTAATAGAAATATCTGGTTCATAATCACTTTATGATTGTATAAACAAAATACAAAGGGTAAAAAAATATGTACTGCTGAAAAATTGTCATATTCTCCTTTTTTTTTATCTTTTATGAGTAGTTTTCTTTCTTATCTATCAAATGTACAGATCAAGTGATTTCTGATATAGGTTGATCATTTGATGGTTACACATCTCTAACTCTCTCATTTTGTCACTCTATTCATCTGTGTTTCTTCTTATTTTCAATTTTAGTTTTGCGTCACCAATGATTATGATAGGGTTTTCGTATTATTTTGATGAGATTGAGATGGTTGTTAGGATTAATAGGATCTCAAAATAATAAAGATGGTGCTAATGTAACACTGGAAAAATGATTGAGTTGGTTTCCTTTATAACATACGGTCTCATTTTCATTTTCTTTTAATTATTCTATTTTCATTTTCTTGTAATTATTCTTTTTTCTTTTTTCTTTTTCATTTTCTACTTATAATTAGTATTTTAGCATATTTTTTAATCTACATAACTTATGTTAATTGTTTAATTATCAGAATATAGAAGATGACATTTTATGTTCTTTAGGATATAAGTATATATTAATAAATTTTGATGTTCAATACATATCTTTCTAAACTAATTAATGTCAAGGTTTGTTACTCATTACATGTTTGATTGATTTATATAATTGAGGTTGTACTTAATATAAATATTTACTTTACAATACTTAATAGAAAACTCTGGTTCATAATCACTTTATGATTGTATAAACAAAATAAAAAGGGTAAAAAAATACGTACTGCTGAAAAATTGTCATATTTTCCTTTTTTTCTATCTTTTATGAGTAATTTTCTTTCTTATCTTTCAAATGTACAAATCAAGTGATTTCTGATATAGGTTGATCTTTTGATGGTTACACATCTCAAACTTTTTATTTTGTCACTCTATTCATCTGTGTTTCCTCTTATTTTCAATTTTATTCTTGCGTCACAAATGATTATGATAGGGTTTTTCGTATTGTTTTGATGAGATTGAGATGTTTTTTAGGATTATAAGGATCTCACAATAATAAAGGTGGTGCTAATGTAACACTGGAAAAATGATTGAGTTGGTTTCCTTTATAACATACGGTCTCATTTTCATTTTCTTGTAATTATTCTATTTTCTTTTTTTTTTTCATTTTCTTGTAATTATTCTTTTTTCTTTTTTTCTTTTTTTTTTTCTACTTATAATTAGTATTTTAGCATATTTTTTAATCTATATAACTTATGTTAATTGTTTAATTATCAGAATATAGAAGATGACATTTTATGTTGTTAAGGATATAAGTATATATTTAATTAATTTTGATGTTCAATACATATCTTTCTAAACTAATTAATGTCAAGGTTTGTTACTCATTACATGTTTGATTGATTGATATAATTGAGGATGTACTTATTAGAAATATTTAGCTTACATTATTTAATAGAAATATCTGGTTCATAATCACTTTATGATTGTATAAACAAAATACAAAGGGTAAAAAAATATGTACTGCTGAAAAATTGTCATATTCTCCTTTTTTTTTATCTTTTATGAGTAGTTTTCTTTCTTATCTATCAAATGTACAGATCAAGTGATTTCTGATATAGGTTGATCATTTGATGGTTACACATCTCTAACTCTCTCATTTTGTCACTCTATTCATCTGTGTTTCTTCTTATTTTCAATCTTAGTTTTGCGTCACCAATGATTATGATAGGGTTTTCGTATTATTTTGATGAGATTGAGATGGTTGTTAGGATTAATAGGATCTCAAAATAATAAAGACGATGCTAATGTAACACTGGAAAAATGATTGAGTTGATTTCCTTTATAACATACGGTCTCATTTTCATTTTCTTTTAATTATTCTATTTTCATTTTCTTGTAATTATTCTTTTTTCTTGTTTTCTTTTTCATTTTCTACTTATAATTAGTATTTTAGCATATTTTTTAATCTACATAACTTATGTTAATTGTTTAATTATCAGAATATAGAAGATGACATTTTATGTTCTTTAGGATATAAGTATATATTTAATAAATTTTGATGTTCAATACATATCTTTCGAAACTAATTAATGTCAAGGTTTGTTACTCATTACATGTTTGATTGATTTATATAATTGAGGTTGTACTTAATATAAATATTTACTTTACAATACTTAATAGAAAACTCTGGTTCATAATCACTTTATGATTGTATAAACAAAATAAAAAGGGTAAAAAAATACGTACTGCTGAAAAATTGTCATATTTTCCTTTTTTTCTATCTTTTATGAGTAATTTTCTTTCTTATCTTTCAAATGTACAAATCAAGTGATTTCTGATATAGGTTGATCTTTTGATGGTTACACATCTCAAACTTTTTATTTTGTCACTCTATTCATCTGTGTTTCCTCTTATTTTCAATTTTATTCTTGCGTCACAATGATTATGATAGGGTTTTTCGTATTGTTTTGATGAGATTGAGATGTTTTTTAGGATTATAAGGATCTCACAATAATAAAGGTGGTGCTAATGTAACACTGGAAAAATGATTGAGTTGGTTTCCTTTATAACATACGGTCTCATTTTCATTTTCTTGTAATTATTCTATTTTCTTTTTTTCTTTTTCATTTTCTTGTAATTATTCTTTTTTCTTTTTTTCTTTTTCATTTTCTACTTATAATTAGTATTTTAGCATATTTTTTAATCTATATAACTTATGTTAATTGTTTAATTATCAGAATATAGAAGATGACATTTTATGTTCTTAAGGATATAAGTATATATTTAATTAATTTTGATGTTCAATACATATCTTTCTAAACTAATTAATGTCAAGGTTTGTTACTCATTACATGTTTGATTGATTTATATAATTGAGGATGTACTTAATAGAAATATTTAGCTTACATTATTTAATAGAAATCTGGTTCATAATCACTTTATGATTGTATAAACAAAATACAAAGGGTAAAAAAATATGTACTGCTGAAAAATTGTCATATTCTCCTTTTTTTTTATCTTTTATGAGTATTTTCTTTCTTATCTATCAAATGTACAAATCAAGTGATTTCTGATATAGGTTGATCTTTTGATGGTTACACATCTCTAACTCTCTCATTTTGTCACTCTATTCATCTGTGTTTCTTCTTATTTTCAATTTTATTTTGCGTCACCAATGATTATGATAGGGTTTTCGTATTATTTTGATGAGATTGAGATGGTTGTTAGGATTATAGGATCTCAAAATAATAAAGATGGTGCTAATGTAACACTGGAAAAATGATTGAGTTGGTTTCCTTTATAACATACGGTCTCATTTTCATTTTCTTTAATTATTCTATTTTCATTTTCTTGTAATTATTCTTTTTTCTTTTTTTTCTTTTTCATTTTCTACTTATAATTAGTATTTTAGCATATTTTTTAATCTACATAACTTATGTTAATTGTTTAATTATCAGAATATAGAAGATGACATTTTATGTTCTTTAGGATATAAGTATATATTTAATAAATTTTGATGTTCAATACATATCTTTCTAAACTAATTAATGTCAAGGTTTGTTACTCATTACATGTTTGATTGATTTATATAATTGAGGTTGTACTTAATATAAATATTTACTTTACAATACTTAATAGAAAACTCTGGTTCATAATCACTTTATGATTGTATAAACAAAATAAAAGGGTAAAAAAATACGTACTGCTGAAAAATTGTCATATTTTCCTTTTTTTCTATCTTTTATGAGTAATTTTCTTTCTTATCTTTCAAATGTACAAATCAAGTGATTTCTGATATAGGTTGATCTTTTGATGGTTACACATCTCAAACTTGTTTATTTGTCACTCTATTCATCTGTGTTTCCTCTTATTTTCAATTTTATTCTTGCGTCACAAATGATTATGATAGGGTTTTTCGTATTGCTTTGATGAGATTGAGATGTTTTTTAGGATTATAAGGATCTCACAATAATAAAGGTGGTGCTAATGTAACACTGGAAAAATGATTGAGTTGGTTTCCTTTATAACATACGGTCTCATTTTCATTTTCTTGTAATTATTCTATTTTCTTTTTTTCTTTTTCATTTTCTTGTAATTATTCTTTTTTCTTTTTTTCTTTTTCATTTTCTCTACTTATAATTAGTATTTTAGCATATTTTTTAATCTATATAACTTATGTTAATTGTTTAATTATCAGAATATAGAAGATGACATTTTATGTTGTTAAGGATATAAGTATATATTTAATTAATTTTGATGTTCAATACATATCTTTCTAAACTAATTAATGTCAAGGTTTGTTACTCATTACATGTTTGATTGATTTATATAATTGAGGATGTACTTAATAGAAATATTTAGCTTACATTATTTAATAGAAATCTCTGGTTCATAATCACTTTATGATTGTATAAACAAAATACAAAGGGTAAAAAAATATGTACTGCTGAAAAATTGTCATATTCTCCTTTTTTTTTATCTTTTATGAGTAGTTTTCTTTCTTATCTATCAAATGTACAGATCAAGTGATTTCTGATATAGGTTGATCATTTGATGGTTACACATCTCTAACTCTCTCATTTTGTCACTCTATTCATCTGTGTTTCTTCTTATTTTCAATTTTAGTTTTGCGTCACCAATGATTATGATAGGGTTTTCGTATTATTTTGATGAGATTGAGATGGTTGTTAGGATTAATAGGATCTCAAAATAATAAAGACGATGCTAATGTAACACTGGAAAAATGATTGAGTTGGTTTCCTTTATAACATACGGTCTCATTTTCATTTTCTTTTAATTATTCTATTTTCATTTTCTTGTAATTATTCTTTTTTCTTTTTTTCTTTTTCATTTTCTACTTATAATTAGTATTTTAGCATATTTTTTAATCTACATAACTTATGTTAATTGTTTAATTATCAGAATATAGAAGATGACATTTTATGTTCTTTAGGATATAAGTATATATTTAATAAATTTTGATGTTCAATACATATCTTTCGAAACTAATTAATGTCAAGGTTTGTTACTCATTACATGTTTGATTGATTTATATAATTGAGGTTGTACTTAATATAAATATTTACTTTACAATACTTAATAGAAAACTCTGGTTCATAATCACTTTATGATTGTATAAACAAAATAAAAAGGGTAAAAAAATACGTACTGCTGAAAAATTGTCATATTTTCCTTTTTTTCTATCTTTTATGAGTAATTTTCTTTCTTATCTTTCAAATGTACAAATCAAGTGATTTCTGATATAGGTTGATCTTTTGATGGTTACACATCTCTAACTCTTTCATTTTGTCACTCTATTCATCTGTGTTTCCTCTTATTTTCAATTTTATTCTTGCGTCACAAATGATTATGATAGGGTTTTTCGTATTGCTTTGATGAGATTGAGATGTTTTTTAGGATTATAAGGATCTCACAATAATAAAGGTGGTGCTAATGTAACACTGGAAAAATGATTGAGTTGGTTTCCTTTATAACATACGGTCTCATTTTCATTTTCTTGTAATTATTCTATTTTCTTTTTTTCTTTTTCATTTTCTTGTAATTATTCTTTTTTCTTTTTTTCTTTTTCATTTTCTCTACTTATAATTAGTATTTTAGCATATTTTTTAATCTATATAACTTATGTTAATTGTTTAATTATCAGAATATAGAAGATGACATTTTATGTTGTTAAGGATATAAGTATATATTTAATTAATTTTGATGTTCAATACATATCTTTCTAAACTAATTAATGTCAAGGTTTGTTACTCATTACATGTTTGATTGATTTATATAATTGAGGATGTACTTAATAGAAATATTTAGCTTACATTATTTAATAGAAATCTCTGGTTCATAATCACTTTATGATTGTATAAACAAAATACAAAGGGTAAAAAAATATGTACTGCTGAAAAATTGTCATATTCTCCTTTTTTTTTATCTTTTATGAGTAGTTTTCTTTCTTATCTATCAAATGTACAAATCAAGTGATTTCTGATATAGGTTGATCTTTTGATGGTTACACATCTCTAACTCTCTCATTTTGTCACTCTATTCATCTGTGTTTCTTCTTATTTTCAATTTTAGTTTTGCGTCACCAATGATTATGATAGGGTTTTCGTATTATTTTGATGAGATTGAGATGGTTGTTAGGATTAATAGGATCTCAAAATAATAAAGATGGTGCTAATGTAACACTGGAAAAATGATTGAGTTGGTTTCCTTTATAACATACGGTCTCATTTTCATTTTCTTGTAATTATTCTATTTTCATTTTCTTGTAATTATTCTTTTTTCTTTTTTTCTTTTTCATTTTCTACTTATAATTAGTATTTTAGCATATTTTTTAATCTACATAACTTATGTTAATTGTTTAATTATCAGAATATAGAAGATGACATTTTATGTTCTTTAGGATATAAGTATATATTTAATAAATTTTGATGTTCAATACATATCTTTCTAAACTAATTAATGTCAAGGTTTGTTACTCATTACATGTTTGATTGATTTATATAATTGAGGTTGTACTTAATATAAATATTTACTTTACAATACTTAATAGAAAACTCTGGTTCATAATCACTTTATGATTGTATAAACAAAATAAAAAGGGTAAAAAAATACGTACTGCTGAAAAATTGTCATATTTTCCTTTTTTTCTATCTTTTATGAGTAATTTTCTTTCTTATCTATCAAATGTACAAATCAAGTGATTTCTGATATAGGTTGATCTTTTGATGGTTACACATCTCTAACTCTCTCATTTTGTCACTCTATTCATCTGTGTTTCCTCTTATTTTCAATTTTATTCTTGCGTCACCAATGATTATGATAGGGTTTTTCGTATTGTTTTGATGAGATTGAGATGTTTGTTAGGATTATAAGGATCTCACAATAATAAAGGTGGTGCTAATGTAACACTGGAAAAATGATTGAGTTGGTTTCCTTTATAACATACGGTCTCATTTTCATTTTCTTGTAATTATTCTATTTTCTTTTTTTCTTTTTCATTTTCTTGTAATTATTCTTTTTCTTTTTTTCTTTTTTTCATTTTCTTACTTATAATTAGTATTTTAGCATATTTTTTAATCTATATAACTTATGTTAATTGTTTAATTATCAGAATATAGAAGATGACATTTTATGTTCTTAAGGATATAAGTATATATTTAATTAATTTTGATGTTCAATACATATCTTTCTAAACTAATTAATGTCAAGGTTTGTTACTCATTACATGTTTGATTGATTTATATAATTGAGGATGTACTTAATAGAAATATTTAGCTTACATTATTTAATAGAAATCTCTGGTTCATAATCACTTTATGATTGTATAAACAAAATACAAAGGGTAAAAAAATATGTACTGCTGAAAAATTGTCATATTCTCCTTTTTTTCTATCTTTTATGAGTAATTTTCTTTCTTATCTATCAAATGTACAGATCAAGTGATTTCTGATATAGGTTGATCTTTTGATGGTTACACATCTCTAACTCTCTCATTTTGTCACTCTATTCATCTGTGTTTCCTCTTATTTTCAATTTTAGTTTTCGTCACCAATGATTATGATAGGGTTTTCGTATTGTTTTGATGAGATTGAGATGTTTGTTAGGATTATAGGATCTCACAATAATAAAGGTGGTGCTAATGTAACACTGGAAAAATGATTGAGTTGGTTTCCTTTATAACATACGGTCTCATTTTCATTTTCTTGTAATTATTCTTTTTTCTTTTTTCTTTTTCATTTTCTTGTAATTATTCTTTTTTCTTTTTTTCTTTTTCATTTTCTACTTATAATTAGTATTTTAGCATATTTTTTAATCTACATAACTTATGTTAATTGTTTAATTATCAGAATATAGAAGATGACATTTTATGTTCTTTAGGATATAAGTATATATTTAATAAATTTTGATGTTCAATACATATCTTTCTAAACTAATTAATGTCAAGGTTTGTTACTCATTACATGTTTGATTGATTTATATAATTGAGGTTGTACTTAATATAAATATTTACTTTACAATACTTAATAGAAAACTCTGGTTCATAATCACTTTATGATTGTATAAACAAAATAAAAAGGGTAAAAAAATACGTACTGCTGAAAAATTGTCATATTTTCCTTTTTTTTCTATCTTTTATGAGTAGTTTTCTTTCTTATCTATCAAATGTACAAATCAAGTGATTTCTGATATAGGTTGATCTTTTGATGGTTACACATCTCTAACTCTCTCATTTTGTCACTCTATTCATCTGTGTTTCTTCTTATTTTCAATTTTATTCTTGCGTCACCAATGATTATGATAGGGTTTTCGTATTATTTTGATGAGATTGAGATGGTTGTTAGGATTATAAGGATCTCAAAATAATAAAGATGGTGCTAATGTAACACTGGAAAAATGATTGAGTTGGTTTCCTTTATAACATACGGTCACATTTTCATTTTCTTGTAATTATTCTATTTTCATTTTCTTGTAATTATTCTTTTTTCTTTTTTTCTTTTTCATTTTCTACTTATAATTAGTATTTTAGCATATTTTTTAATCTACATAACTTATGTTAATTGTTTAATTATCAGAATATAGAAGATGACATTTTATGTTCTTTAGGATATAAGTATATATTTAATAAATTTTGATGTTCAATACATATCTTTCTAAACTAATTAATGTCAAGGTTTGTTACTCATTACATGTTTGATTGATTTATATAATTGAGGTTGTACTTAATATAAATATTTACTTTACAATACTTAATAGAAAACTCTGGTTCATAATCACTTTATGATTGTATAAACAAAAAAAAGGGTAAAAAAATACGTACTGCTGAAAAATTGTCATATTTTCCTTTTTTTCTATCTTTTATGAGTAATTTTCTTTCTTATCTATCAAATGTACAAATCAAGTGATTTCTGATATAGGTTGATCTTTTGATGGTTACACATCTCTAACTCTCTCATTTTGTCACTCTATTCATCTGTGTTTCCTCTTATTTTAAATTTTATTCTTGCGTCACCAATGATTATGATAGGGTTTTTCGTATTGTTTTGATGAGATTGAGATGTTTGTTAGGATTATGAGGATCTCAAAATAATAAAGGTGGTGCTAATGTAACACTGGAAACATGATTGAGTTGGTTTCCTTTATAACATACGGTCTCATTTTCATTTTCTTGTAATTATTCTTTTTTCTTTTTTTCTTTTTCATTTTCTTGTAATTATTCTTTTTTCTTTTATTCTTTTTCATTTTTTACATATAATTAGTATTTTAGCATATTTTTTAATCTATATAACTTATGTAAATTGTTTAATTATCAGAATATAGAAGATGACATTTTATGTTCTTTAGGATATAAGTATATATTTAATAAATTTTGATGTTCAATACATATCTTTCTAAACTAATTAATGTCAAGGTTTGTTACTCATTACATGTTTGATTGATTTATATAATTGAGGTTGTACTTAATATAAATATTTACTTTACAATACTTAATAGAAAACTCTGGTTCATAATCACTTTATGATTGTATAAACAAAATAAAAAGGGTAAAAAAATACGTACTGCTGAAAAATTGTCATATTTTCCTTTTTTTTCTATCTTTTATGAGTAATTTTCTTTCTTATCTATCAAATGTACAAATCAAGTGATTTCTGATATAGGTTGATCTTTTGATGGTTACACATCTCTAACTCTCTCATTTTGTCACTCTATTCATCTGTGTTTCTTCTTATTTTCAATTTTATTCTTGCGTCACCAATGATTATGATAGGGTTTTCGTATTATTTTGATGAGATTGAGATGGTTGTTAGGATTATAAGGATCTCAAAATAATAAAGGTGGTGCTAATGTAACACTGGAAAATGATTGAGTTGGTTTCCTTTATAACATACGGTCTCATTTTCATTTTCTTGTAATTATTCTATTTTCATTTTCTTGTAATTATTCTTTTTTCTTTTTTTCTTTTTCATTTTCTACTTATAATTAGTATTTTAGCATATTTTTTAATCTACATAACTTATGTTAATTGTTTAATTATCAGAATATAGAAGATGACATTTTATGTTCTTTAGGATATAAGTATATATTTAATAAATTTTGATGTTCAATACATATCTTTCTAAACTAATTAATGTCAAGGTTTGTTACTCATTACATGTTTGATTGATTTATATAATTGAGGTTGTACTTAATATAAATATTTACTTTACAATACTTAATAGAAAACTCTGGTTCATAATCACTTTATGATTGTATAAACAAAATAAAAAGGGTAAAAAAATACGTACTGCTGAAAAATTGTCATATTTTCCTTTTTTTTCTATCTTTTATGAGTAGTTTTCTTTCTTATCTATCAAATGTACAAATCAAGTGATTTCTGATATAGGTTGATCTTTTGATGGTTACACATCTCTAACTCTCTCATTTTGTCACTCTATTCATCTGTGTTTCTTCTTATTTTCAATTTTATTCTTGCGTCACCAATGATTATGATAGGGTTTTCGTATTATTTTGATGAGATTGAGATGGTTGTTAGGATTATAAGGATCTCAAAATAATAAAGATGGTGCTAATGTAACACTGGAAAAATGATTGAGTTGGTTTCCTTTATAACATACGGTCACATTTTCATTTTCTTGTAATTATTCTATTTTCATTTTCTTGTAATTATTCTTTTTTCATTTTCTACTTATAATTAGTATTTTAGCATATTTTTTAATCTACATAACTTATGTTAATTGTTTAATTATCAGAATATAGAAGATGACATTTTATGTTCTTTAGGATATAAGTATATATTTAATAAATTTTGATGTTCAATACATATCTTTCTAAACTAATTAATGTCAAGGTTTGTTACTCATTACATGTTTGATTGATTTATATAATTGAGGTTGTACTTAATATAAATATTTACTTTACAATACTTAATAAAAAACTCTGGTTCATAATCACTTTATGATTGTATAAACAAAAAAAAGGGTAAAAAAATACGTACTGCTGAAAAATTGTCATATTTTCCTTTTTTTTCTATCTTTTATGAGTAATTTTCTTTCTTATCTTTCAAATGTACAAATCAAGTGATTTCTGATATAGGTTGATCTTTTGATGGTTACACATCTCTAACTCTCTCATTTTGTCACTCCATTCATCTGTGTTTCCTCTTATTTTAAATTTTATTCTTGCATCACCAATGATTATGATAGGGTTTTTCGTATTGTTTTGATGAGATTGAGATGTTTGTTAGGATTATGAGGATCTCAAAATAATAAAGGTGGTGCTAATGTAACACTGGAAACATGATTGAGTTGGTTTCCTTTATAACATACGGTCTCATTTTCATATTCTTGTAATTATTCTATTTTCTTTTTTTTTTTCATTTTCTTGTAATTATTCTTTTTTCTTTTATTCTTTTTCATTTTTTACATATAATTAGTATTTTAGCATATTTTTTAATCTATATAACTTATGTAAATTGTTTAATTATCAGAATATAGAAGATGACATTTTATGTTCCTAAGGATATAAGTATATATTTAATTAATTTTGATGTTCAATAAAAATCTTTCTAAACTAATTAATGTCAAGGTTTTTAACTCATTACATGTTTGATTGGTTTATATAATTGAGGATGTACTTAATAGAAATATTTAGCTTACATTATTTAATAGAAATCTCTGGTTCATAATCACTTTATGATTATATAAACAAAATACAAAGGGTAAAAAAATATGTACTGCTGAAAAATTGTCATATTCTCCTTTTTTTCTATCTTTTATGAGTAATTTTCTTTCTTATCTATCAAATGTACAGATCAAGTGATTTCTGATATAGGTTGATTTTTTGAAGATTACACATCTCTAACTCTCTCATTTTGTCACTCTATTCATCTATGTTTCCTCTTATTTTCAATTTTATTCTTTCGTCACCAATGATTATGATAGGGTTTTCGTATTGTTTTGATGAGATTGAGATGTTTGTTAGGATTAATAGGATCTCACAACAATAAAGGTGGTGCTAATGTAACACTTGAAAAATGATTGAGTTTGTTTCCTTTATAACATACGGTCTCATTTTCATTTTCTTGTAATTATTCTTTTTTCTTTTTTTCTTTTTCATTTTCTTGTAATTATTCTTTTTTCTTTTTTTCTTTTTCATTTTCTACTTATAATTAGTATTTTAGCATATTTTTTAATCTACATAACTTATGTTAATTGTTTAATTATCAGAATATAGAAGATGACATTTTATGTTCTTTAGGATATAAGTATATATTTAATAAATTTTGATGTTCAATACATATCTTTCTAAACTAATTAATGTCAAGGTTTGTTACTCATTACATGTTTGATTGATTTATATAATTGAGGTTGTACTTAATATAAATATTTACTTTACAATACTTAATAGAAAACGCTGGTTCATAATCACTTTATGATTGTATAAACAAAATAAAAAGGGTAAAAAAATACGTACTGCTGAAAAATTGTCATATTTTCCTTTTTTTCTATCTTTTATGAGTAGTTTTCTTTCTTATCTCTCAAATGTACAAATCAAGTGATTTCTGATATTGGTTGATCTTTTGATGGTTACACATCTCTAACTCTCTCATTTTGTCACTCTATTCATCTGTGTTTCTTCTTATTTTCAATTTTATTCTTGCGTCACCAATGATTATGATAGGGTTTTCGTATTATTTTGATGAGATTGAGATGGTTGTTAGGATTATAAGGATCTCAAAATAATAAAGATGGTGCTAATGTAACACTGGAAAAATGATTGAGTTGGTTTCCTTTATAACATACGGTCACATTTTCATTTTCTTGTAATTATTCTATTTTCATTTTCTTGTAATTATTCTTTTTTCTTTTTTTCTTTTTCATTTTCTACTTATAATTAGTATTTTAGCATATTTTTTAATCTACATAACTTATGTTAATTGTTTAATTATCAGAATATAGAAGATGACATTTTATGTTCTTTAGGATATAAGTATATATTTAATAAATTTTGATGTTCAATACATATCTTTCTAAACTAATTAATGTCAAGGTTTGTTACTCATTACATGTTTGATTGATTTATATAATTGAGGTTGTACCTAATATAAATATTTACTTTACAATACTTAATAAAAAACTCTGGTACATAATCACTTTATGATTGTATAAACAAAAAAAGGGTAAAAAAATACGTACTGCTGAAAAATTGTCATATTTTCCTTTTTTTTCTATCTTTTATGAGTAATTTTCTTTCTTATCTTTCAAATGTACAAATCAAATGATTTCTGATATAGGTTGATCTTTTGATGGTTACACATCTCTAACTCTCTCATTTTGTCACTCCATTCATCTGTGTTTCCTCTTATTTTAAATTTTATTCTTGCATCACCAATGATTATGATAGGGTTTTTCGTATTGTTTTGATGAGATTGAGATGTTTGTTAGGATTATGAGGATCTCAAAATAATAAAGGTGGTGCTAATGTAACACTGGAAACATGATTGAGTTGGTTTCCTTTATAACATACGGTCTCATTTTCATATTCTTGTAATTATTCTATTTTCTTTTTTCTTTTTCATTTTCTTGTAATTATTCTTTTTTCTTTTATTCTTTTTCATTTTTTACATATAATTAGTATTTTAGCATATTTTTTAATCTATATAACTTATGTAAATTGTTTAATTATCAGAATATAGAAGATGACATTTTATGTTCCTAAGGATATAAGTATATATTTAATTAATTTTGATGTTCAATAAAAATCTTTCTAAACTAATTAATGTCAAGGTTTTTAACTCATTACATGTTTGATTGGTTTATATAATTGAGGATGTACTTAATAGAAATATTTAGCTTACATTATTTAATAGAAATCTCTGGTTCATAATCACTTTATGATTATATAAACAAAATACAAAGGGTAAAAAAATATGTACTGCTGAAAAATTGTCATATTCTCCTTTTTTTCTATCTTTTATGAGTAATTTTCTTTCTTATCTATCAAATGTACAGATCAAGTGATTTCTGATATAGGTTGATTTTTTGAAGATTACACATCTCTAACTCTCTCATTTTGTCACTCTATTCATCTATGTTTCCTCTTATTTTCAATTTTAGTTTTTCGTTACCAATGATTATGATAGGGTTTTCGTATTGTTTTGATGAGATTGAGATGTTTGTTAGGATTAATAGGATCTCACAACAATAAAGGTGGTGCTAATGTAACACTTGAAAAATGATTGAGTTTGTTTCCTTTATAACATACGGTCTCATTTTCATTTTCTTGTAATTATTCTTTTTTCTTTTTTTCTTTTTCATTTTCTTGTAATTATTCTTTTTTCTTTTTTCTTTTTCATTTTCTACTTATAATTAGTATTTTAGCATATTTTTTAATCTACATAACTTATGTTAATTGTTTAATTATCAGAATATAGAAGATGACATTTTATGTTCTTTAGGATATAAGTATATATTTAATAAATTTGATGTTCAATACATATCTTTCTAAACTAATTAATGTCAAGGTTTGTTACTCATTACATGTTTGATTGATTTATATAATTGAGGTTGTACTTAATATAAATATTTACTTTACAATACTTAATAGAAAACGCTGGTTCATAATCACTTTATGATTGTATAAACAAAATAAAAAGGGTAAAAAAATACGTACTGCTGAAAAATTGTCATATTTTCCTTTTTTTCTATCTTTTATGAGTAGTTTTCTTTCTTATCTATCAAATGTACAAATCAAGTGATTTCTGATATAGGTTGATCTTTTGATGGTTACACATCTCTAACTCTCTCATTTTGTCACTCTATTCATCTGTGTTTCTTCTTATTTTCAATTTTATTCTTGCGTCACCAATGATTATGATAGGGTTTTCGTATTATTTTGATGAGATTGAGATGGTTGTTAGGATTATAAGGATCTCAAAATAATAAAGATGGTGCTAATGTAACACTGGAAAAATGATTGAGTTGGTTTCCTTTATAACATACGGTCACATTTTCATTTTCTTGTAATTATTCTATTTTCATTTTCTTGTAATTATTCTTTTTTCTTTTTTTCTTTTTCATTTTCTACTTATAATTAGTATTTTAGCATATTTTTTAATCTACATAACTTATGTTAATTGTTTAATTATCAGAATATAGAAGATGACATTTTATGTTCTTTAGGATATAAGTATATATTTAATAAATTTTGATGTTCAATACATATCTTTCTAAACTAATTAATGTCAAGGTTTGTTACTCATTACATGTTTGATTGATTTATATAATTGAGGTTGTACTTAATATAAATATTTACTTTACAATACTTAATAAAAAACTCTGGTTCATAATCACTTTATGATTGTATAAACAAAAAAAGGGTAAAAAAATACGTACTGCTGAAAAATTGTCATATTTTCCTTTTTTTTCTATCTTTTATGAGTAATTTTCTTTCTTATCTTTCAAATGTACAAATCAAATGATTTCTGATATAGGTTGATCTTTTGATGGTTACACATCTCTAACTCTCTCATTTTGTCACTCCATTCATCTGTGTTTCCTCTTATTTTAAATTTTATTCTTGCATCACCAATGATTATGATAGGGTTTTTCGTATTGTTTTGATGAGATTGAGATGTTTGTTAGGATTATGAGGATCTCAAAATAATAAAGGTGGTGCTAATGTAACACTGGAAACATGATTGAGTTGGTTTCCTTTATAACATACGGTCTCATTTTCATATTCTTGTAATTATTCTATTTTCTTTTTTTCTTTTTCATTTTCTTGTAATTATTCTTTTTTCTTTTATTCTTTTTCATTTTTTACATATAATTAGTATTTTAGCATATTTTTTAATCTATATAACTTATGTAAATTGTTTAATTATCAG
Organism: Lathyrus oleraceus; assembly: GCF_024323335.1. Classification (NCBI taxonomy): domain Eukaryota; kingdom Viridiplantae; phylum Streptophyta; class Magnoliopsida; order Fabales; family Fabaceae; genus Lathyrus; species Lathyrus oleraceus. Next base: position 119,681 of record NW_026112422.1, read on the forward strand.
AATATAGAAGATGACATTTTATGTTCCTAAGGATATAAGTATATATTTAATTAATTTTGATGTTCAATAAAAATCTTTCTAAACTAATTAATGTCAAGGTTTTTAACTCATTACATGTTTGATTGGTTTATATAATTGAGGATGTACTTAATAGAAATATTTAGCTTACATTATTTAATAGAAATCTCTGGTTCATAATCACTTTATGATTATATAAACAAAATACAAAGGGTAAAAAAATATGTACTGCTGAAAAATTGTCATATTCTCCTTTTTTTCTATCTTTTATGAGTAATTTTCTTTCTTATCTATCAAATGTACAGATCAAGTGATTTCTGATATAGGTTGATTTTTTGAAGATTACACATCTCTAACTCTCTCATTTTGTCACTCTATTCATCTATGTTTCCTCTTATTTTCAATTTTAGTTTTTCGTTACCAATGATTATGATAGGGTTTTCGTATTGTTTTGATGAGATTGAGATGTTTGTTAGGATTAATAGGATCTCACAACAATAAAGGTGGTGCTAATGTAACACTTGAAAAATGATTGAGTTTGTTTCCTTTATAACATACGGTCTCATTTTCATTTTCTTGTAATTATTCTTTTTTCTTTTTTTCTTTTTCATTTTCTTGTAATTATTCTTTTTTCTTTTTTTTTTTTTCATTTTCTACTTATAATTAGTATTTTAGCATATTTTTTAATCTACATAACTTATGTTAATTGTTTAATTATCAGAATATAGAAGATGACATTTTATGTTCTTTAGGATATAAGTATATATTTAATAAATTTTGATGTTCAATACATATCTTTCTAAACTAATTAATGTCAAGGTTTGTTACTCATTACATGTTTGATTGATTTATATAATTGAGGTTGTACTTAATATAAATATTTACTTTACAATACTTAATAGAAAACGCTGGTTCATAATCACTTTATGATTGTATAAACAAAATAAAAAGGGTAAAAAAATACGTACTGCTGAAAAATTGTCATATTTTCCTTTTTTTTCTATCTTTTATGAGTAGTTTTCTTTCTTATCTATCAAATGTACAAATCAAGTGATTTCTGATATTGGTTGATCTTTTGATGGTTACACATCTCTAACTCTCTCATTTTGTCACTCTATTCATCTGTGTTTCTTCTTATTTTCAATTTTATTCTTGCGTCACCAATGATTATGATAGGGTTTTCGTATTATTTTGATGAGATTGAGATGGTTGTTAGGATTATAAGGATCTCAAAATAATAAAGATGGTGCTAATGTAACACTGGAAAAATGATTGAGTTGGTTTCCTTTATAACATACGGTCACATTTTCATTTTCTTGTAATTATTCTATTTTCATTTTCTTGTAATTATTCTTTTTTCTTTTTTTCTTTTTCATTTTCTACTTATAATTAGTATTTTAGCATATTTTTTAATCTACATAACTTATGTTAATTGTTTAATTATCAGAATATAGAAGATGACATTTTATGTTCTTTAGGATATAAGTATATATTTAATAAATTTTGATGTTCAATACATATCTTTCTAAACTAATTAATGTCAAGGTTTGTTACTCATTACATGTTTGATTGATTTATATAATTGAGGTTGTACTAATATAAATATTTACTTTACAATACTTAATAAAAAACTCTGGTTCATAATCACTTTATGATTGTATAAACAAAAAAAAGGGTAAAAAAATACGTACTGCTGAAAAATTGTCATATTTTCCTTTTTTTCTATCTTTTATGAGTAATTTTCTTTCTTATCTTCAAATGTACAAATCAAGTGATTTCTGATATAGGTTGATCTTTTGATGGTTACACATCTCTAACTCTCTCATTTTGTCACTCCATTCATCTGTGTTTCCTCTTATTTTAAATTTTATTCTTGCATCACCAATGATTATGATAGGGTTTTTCGTATTGTTTTGATGAGATTGAGATGTTTGTTAGGATTATGAGGATCTCAAAATAATAAAGGTGGTGCTAATGTAACACTGGAAACATGATTGAGTTGGTTTCCTTTATAACATACGGTCTCATTTTCATTTCTTGTAATTATTCTATTTTCTTTTTTTCTTTTTCATTTTCTTGTAATTATTCTTTTTTCTTTTATTCTTTTTCATTTTTACATATAATTAGTATTTTAGCATATTTTTTAATCTATATAACTTATGTAAATTGTTTAATTATCAGAATATAGAAGATGACATTTTATGTTCCTAAGGATATAAGTATATATTTAATTAATTTTGATGTTCAATAAAATCTTTCTAAACTAATTAATGTCAAGGTTTTTAACTCATTACATGTTTGATTGGTTTATATAATTGAGGATGTACTTAATAGAAATATTTAGCTTACATTATTTAATAGAAATCTCTGGTTCATAATCACTTTATGATTATATAAACAAAATACAAAGGGTAAAAAAATATGTACTGCTGAAAAATTGTCATATTCTCCTTTTTTTCTATCTTTTATGAGTAATTTTCTTTCTTATCTATCAAATGTACAGATCAAGTGATTTCTGATATAGGTTGATTTTTGAAGATTACACATCTCTAACTCTCTCATTTTGTCACTCTATTCATCTATGTTTCCTCTTATTTTCAATTTTAGTTTTTCGTTACCAATGATTATGATAGGGTTTTCGTATTGTTTTGATGAGATTGAGATGTTTGTTAGGATTAATAGGATCTCACAACAATAAAGGTGGTGCTAATGTAACACTTGAAAAATGATTGAGTTGGTTTCCTTTATAACATACGGTCTCATTTTCATTTTCTTGTAATTATTCTTTTTTCTTTTTTTCTTTTTCATTTTCTTGTAATTATTCTTTTTTCTTTTTTTCTTTTTCATTTTCTACTTATAATTAGTATTTTAGCATATTTTTTAATCTACATAACTTATGTTAATTGTTTAATTATCAGAATATAGAAGATGACATTTTATGTTCTTTAGGATATAAGTATATATTTAATAAATTTTGATGTTCAATACATATCTTTCTAAACTAATTAATGTCAAGGTTTGTTACTCATTACATGTTTGATTGATTTATATAATTGAGGTTGTACTTAATATAAATATTTACTTTACAATACTTAATAGAAAACTCTGGTTCATAATCACTTTATGATTGTATAAACAAAATAAAAGGGTAAAAAAATACGTACTGCTGAAAAATTGTCATATTTTCCTTTTTTTCTATCTTTTATGAGTAGTTTTCTTTCTTATCTATCAAATGTACAAATCAAGTGATTTCTGATATAGGTTGATCTTTTGATGGTTACACATCTCTAACTCTCTCATTTTGTCACTCTATTCATCTGTGTTTCTTCTTATTTTCAATTTTATTCTTGCGTCACCAATGATTATGATAGGGTTTTCGTATTATTTTGATGAGATTGAGATGGTTGTTAGGATTATAAGGATCTCAAAATAATAAAGATGGTGCTAATGTAACACTGGAAAATGATTGAGTTGGTTTCCTTTATAACATACGGTCACATTTTCATTTTCTTGTAATTATTCTATTTTCATTTTCTTGTAATTATTCTTTTTTCTTTTTTTCTTTTTCATTTTCTACTTATAATTAGTATTTTAGCATATTTTTTAATCTACATAACTTATGTTAATTGTTTAATTATCAGAATATAGAAGATGACATTTTATGTTCTTTAGGATATAAGTATATATTTAATAAATTTTGATGTTCAATACATATCTTTCTAAACTAATTAATGTCAAGGTTTGTTACTCATTACATGTTTGATTGATTTATATAATTGAGGTTGTACTTAATATAAATATTTACTTTACAATACTTAATAAAAACTCTGGTTCATAATCACTTTATGATTGTATAAACAAAATACAAAGGGTAAAAAAATACGTACTGCTGAAAAATTGTCATATTTTCCTTTTTTTTCTATCTTTTATGAGTAATTTTCTTTCTTATCTATCAAATGTACAAATCAAGTGATTTCTGATATAGGTTGATCTTTTGATGGTTACACATCTCTAACTCTCTCATTTTGTCACTCTATTCATCTGTGTTTCCTCTTATTTTAAATTTTATTCTTGCATCACCAATGATTATGATAGGGTTTTTCGTATTGTTTTGATGAGATTGAGATGTTTGTTAGGATTATGAGGATCTCAAAATAATAAAGGTGGTGCTAATGTAACACTGGAAAAATGATTGAGTTGGTTTCCTTTATACCATACGGTCTCATTTTCATTTTCTTGTAATTATTCTATTTTCTTTTTTCTTTTTCATTTTCTTGTAATTATTCTTTTTTCTTTTTTCTTTTTCATTTTTACTTATAATTAGTATTTTAGCATATTTTTTAATCTATATAACTTATGTTAATTGTTTAATTATCAGAATATAGAAGATGACATTTTATGTTGTTAAGGATATAAGTATATATTTAATTAATTTTGATGTTCAATACATATCTTTCTAAACTAATTAATGTCTAGGTTTTTAACTCATTACATGTTTGATTGATTTATATAATTGAGGATGTACTTAATAGAAATATTTAGCTTACATTATTTAATAGAAATCTCTGGTTCATAATCACTTTATGATTGTATAAACAAAATACAAAGGGTAAAAAAATACGTACTGCTGAAAAATTGTCATATTTTCCTTTTTTTTCTATCTTTTATGACTAGTTTTCTTTCTTATCTTTCAAATGTACAAATCAAATGATTTCTGATATAGGTTGATCTTTTGATGGTTACACATCTCTAACTCTCTCATTTTGTCACTCTATTCATCTGTGTTTCCTCTTATTTTAAATTTTATTCTTGCATCACCAATGATTATGATAGGGTTTTTCGTATTGTTTTGATGAGATTGAGATGTTTGTTAGGATTATGAGGATCTCAAAATAATAAAGGTGGTGCTAATGTAACACTGGAAAAATGATTGAGTTGGTTTCCTTTATAACATACGGTCTCATTTTCATTTTCTTGTAATTATTCTATTTTCTTTTTTCTTTTTCATTTTCTTGTAATTATTCTTTTTTCTTTTTTCTTTTTCATTTTTTACTTATAATTAGTATTTTAGCATATTTTTTAATCTATATAACTTATGTTAATTGTTTAATTATCAGAATATAGAAGATGACATTTTATGTTCTTAAGGATATAAGTATATATTTAATTAATTTTGATGTTCAATACATATCTTTCTAAACTAATTAATGTCAAGGTTTTTACTCATTACATGTTTGATTGATTTATATAATTGAGGATGTACTTAATAGAAATATTTAGCTTACATTATTTAATAGAAATCTCTGGTTCATAATCACTTTATGATTGTATAAACAAAATACAAAGGGTAAAAAAATATGTACTGCTGAAAAATTGTCATATTCTCCTTTTTTTCTATCTTTTATGAGTAATTTTCTTTCTTATCTATCAAATGTACAGATCAAGTGATTTCTGATATAGGTTGATTTTTTGAAGGTTACACATCTCTAACTCTCTCATTTTGTCACTCTATTCATCTGTGTTTCCTCTTATTTTCAATTTTTTTGCGTCACCAATGATTATGATAGGGTTTTCGTATTGTTTTGATGAGATTGAGATGTTTGTTAGGATTATGAGGATCTCACAACAATAAAGGTGGTGCTAATGTAACACTTGAAAAATGATTGAGTTTGTTTCCTTTATAACATACGGTCTCATTTTCATTTTCTTGTAATTATTCTTTTTTCTTTTTTTCTTTTTCATTTTCTTGTAATTATTCTTTTTTCTTTTTTTCTTTTTCATTTTCTACTTATAATTAGTATTTTAGCATATTTTTTAATCTACATAACTTATGTTAATTGTTTAATTATCAGAATATAGAAGATGACATTTTATGTTCTTTAGGATATAAGTATATATTTAATAAATTTTGATGTTCAATACATATCTTTCTAAACTAATTAATGTCAAGGTTTGTTACTCATTACATGTTTGATTGATTTATATAATTGAGGTTGTACTTAATATAAATATTTACTTTACAATACTTAATAGAAAACTCTGGTTCATAATCACTTTATGATTGTATAAACAAAATAAAAAGGGTAAAAAAATACGTACTGCTGAAAAATTGTCATATTTTCCTTTTTTTTCTATCTTTTATGAGTAGTTTTCTTTCTTATCTATCAAATGTACAAATCAAGTGATTTCTGATATAGGTTGATCTTTTGATGGTTACACATCTCTAACTCTCTCATTTTGTCACTCTATTCATCTGTGTTTCTTCTTATTTTCAATTTTATTCTTGCGTCACCAATGATTATGATAGGGTTTTCGTATTTTTTGATGAGATTGAGATGGTTGTTAGGATTATAAGGATCTCAAAATAATAAAGATGGTGCTAATGTAACACTGGAAAAATGATTGAGTTGGTTTCCTTTATAACATACGGTCACATTTTCATTTTCTTGTAATTATTCTATTTTCATTTTCTTGTAATTATTCTTTTTTCATTTTCTACTTATAATTAGTATTTTAGCATATTTTTTAATCTACATAACTTATGTTAATTGTTTAATTATCAGAATATAGAAGATGACATTTTATGTTCTTTAGGATATAAGTATATATTTAATAAATTTTGATGTTCAATACATATCTTTCTAAACTAATTAATGTCAAGGTTTGTTACTCATTACATGTTTGATTGATTTATATAATTGAGGTTGTACTTAATATAAATATTTACTTTACAATACTTAATAAAAAACTCTGGTTCATAATCACTTTATGATTGTATAAACAAAAAAAAGGGTAAAAAAATACGTACTGCTGAAAAATTGTCATATTTTCCTTTTTTTTCTATCTTTTATGAGTAATTTTCTTTCTTATCTTTCAAATGTACAAATCAAGTGATTTCTGATATAGGTTGATCTTTTGATGGTTACACATCTCTAACTCTCTCATTTTGTCACTCCATTCATCTGTGTTTCCTCTTATTTTAAATTTTATTCTTGCATCACCAATGATTATGATAGGGTTTTTCGTATTGTTTTGATGAGATTGAGATGTTTGTTAGGATTATGAGGATCTCAAAATAATAAAGGTGGTGCTAATGTAACACTGGAAACATGATTGAGTTGGTTTCCTTTATAACATACGGTCTCATTTTCATTTTCTTGTAATTATTCTATTTTCTTTTTTTCTTTTTCATTTTCTTGTAATTATTCTTTTTTCTTTTTTCTTTTTCATTTTTTACATATAATTAGTATTTTAGCATATTTTTTAATCTATATAACTTATGTTAATTGTTTAATTATCAGAATATAGAAGATGACATTTTATGTTCTTAAGGATATAAGTATATATTTAATTAATTTTGATGTTCAATACAAATCTTTCTAAACTAATTAATGTCAAGGTTTTTAACTCATTACATGTTTGATTGTTTATATAATTGAGGATGTACTTAATAGAAATATTTAGCTTACATTATTTAATAGAAATCTCTGGTTCATAATCACTTTATGATTGTATAAACAAAATACAAAGGGTAAAAAAATACGTACTGCTGAAAAATTGTCATATTTCCTTTTTTTTCTATCTTTTATGAGTAATTTTCTTTCTTATCTATCAAATGTACAAATCAAGTGATTTCTGATATAGGTTGATCTTTTGATGGTTACACATCTCTAACTCTCTCATTTTGTCACTCTATTCATCTGTGTTTCCTCTTATTTTCAATTTTATTCTTGCGTCACCAATGATTATGATAGGGTTTTCGTATTGTTTTGATGAGATTGAGATGTTTGTTAGGATTATGGATCTCAAAATAATAAAGGTGGTGCTAATGTAACACTGGAAAAATGATTGAGTTGGTTTCCTTTATAACATACGGTCTCATTTTCATTTTCTTGTAATTATTCTATTTTTTTTTTCTTTTTCATTTTCTTGTAATTATTCTTTTTTCTTTTTTCTTTTTCATTTTTTACTTATAATTAGTATTTTAGCATATTTTTTAATCTACATAACTTATGTTAATTGTTTAATTATCAGAATATAGAAGATGACATTTTATGTTCTTTAGGATATAAGTATATATTTAATTAATTTTGATGTTCAATACATATCTTTCTAAACTAATTAATGTCAAGGTTTTTACTCATTACATGTTTGATTGATTTATATAATTGAGGTTGTACTTAATATAAATATTTACTTACAATATTTAATAGAAATCTCTGGTTCATAATCACTTTATGATTGTATAAACAAAATAAAAAGGGTAAAAAAATACGTACTGCTGAAAAATTGTCATATTTTCCTTTTTTTCTATCTTTTATGAGTAATTTTCTTTCTTATCTATCAAATGTACAAATCAAGTGATTTCTGATATAGGTTGATCTTTTGATGGTTACACATCTCTAACTCTCTCATTTTGTCACTCTATTCATCTGTGTTTCCTCTTATTTTCAATTTTATTCTTGCGTCACCAATGATTATGATAGGGTTTTCGTATTGTTTTGATGAGATTGAGATGTTTGTTAGGATTATAGGATCTCACAATAATAAAGGTGGTGCTAATGTAACACTGGAAAAATGATTGAGTTGGTTTCCTTTATAACATACGGTCTCATTTTCATTTTCTTGTAATTATTCTATTTTCTTTTTTTCTTTTTCATTTTCTTGTAATTATTCTTTTTTCTTTTTTTCTTTTTCATTTTCTACTTATAATTAGTATTTTAGCATATTTTTTAATCTACATAACTTATGTTAATTGTTTAATTATCAGAATATAGAAGATGACATTTTATGTTCTTTAGGATATAAGTATATATTTAATAAATTTTGATGTTCAATACATATCTTTCTAAACTAATTAATGTCAAGGTTTGTTACTCATTACATGTTTGATTGATTTATATAATTGAGGTTGTACTTATAAATATTTACTTTACAATACTTAATAAAAAACTCTGGTACATAATCACTTTATGATTGTATAAACAAAAAAAAGGGTAAAAAAATACGTACTGCTGAAAAATTGTCATATTTTCCTTTTTTTTCTATCTTTTATGAGTAATTTTCTTTCTTATCTTTCAAATGTACAAATCAAATGATTTCTGATATAGGTTGATCTTTTGATGGTTACACATCTCTAACTCTCTCATTTTGTCACTCCATTCATCTGTGTTTCTCTTATTTTAAATTTTATTCTTGCATCACCAATGATTATGATAGGGTTTTTCGTATTGTTTTGATGAGATTGAGATGTTTGTTAGGATTATGAGGATCTCAAAATAATAAAGGTGGTGCTAATGTAACACTGGAAACATGATTGAGTTGGTTTCCTTTATAACATACGGTCTCATTTTCATATTCTTGTAATTATTCTATTTTCTTTTTTCTTTTTCATTTTCTTGTAATTATTCTTTTTTCTTTTTTCTTTTTCATTTTTTACATATAATTAGTATTTTAGCATATTTTTTAATCTATATAACTTATGTTAATTGTTTAATTATCAGAATATAGAAGATGACATTTTATGTTCCTAAGGATATAAGTATATATTTAATTAATTTTGATGTTCAATAAAAATCTTTCTAAACTAATTAATGTCAAGGTTTTTAACTCATTACATGTTTGATTGGTTTATATAATTGAGGATGTACTTAATAGAAATATTTAGCTTACATTATTTAATAGAAATCTCTGGTTCATAATCACTTTATGATTGTATAAACAAAATACAAAGGGTAAAAAAATATGTACTGCTGAAAAATTGTCATATTCTCCTTTTTTTCTATCTTTTATGAGTAATTTTCTTTCTTATCTATCAAATGTACAGATCAAGTGATTTCTGATATAGGTTGATTTTTTGAAGATTACACATCTCTAACTCTCTCATTTTGTCACTCTATTCATCTATGTTTCCTCTTATTTTCAATTTTAGTTTTTCGTTACCAATGATTATGATAGGGTTTTCGTATTGTTTTGATGAGATTGAGATGTTTGTTAGGATTATAGGATCTCACAACAATAAAGGTGGTGCTAATGTAACACTTGAAAAATGATTGAGTTTGTTTCCTTTATAACATACGGTCTCATTTTCATTTTCTTGTAATTATTCTTTTTTCTTTTTTTCTTTTTCATTTTCTTGTAATTATTCTTTTTTCTTTTTTTCTTTTTCATTTTCTACTTATAATTAGTATTTTAGCATATTTTTTAATCTACATAACTTATGTTAATTGTTTAATTATCAGAATATAGAAGATGACATTTTATGTTCTTTAGGATATAAGTATATATTTAATAATTTTGATGTTCAATACATATCTTTCTAAACTAATTAATGTCAAGGTTTGTTACTCATTACATGTTTGATTGATTTATATAATTGAGGTTGTACTTAATATAAATATTTACTTTACAATACTTAATAGAAAACGCTGGTTCATAATCACTTTATGATTGTATAAACAAAATAAAAAGGGTAAAAAAATACGTACTGCTGAAAAATTGTCATATTTTCCTTTTTTTTCTATCTTTTATGAGTAGTTTTCTTTCTTATCTATCAAATGTACAAATCAAGTGATTTCTGATATTGGTTGATCTTTTGATGGTTACACATCTCTAACTCTCTCATTTTGTCACTCTATTCATCTGTGTTTCTTCTTATTTTCAATTTTATTCTTGCGTCACCAATGATTATGATAGGGTTTTCGTATTATTTTGATGAGATTGAGATGGTTGTTAGGATTATAAGGATCTCAAAATAATAAAGATGGTGCTAATGTAACACTGGAAAAATGATTGAGTTGGTTTCCTTTATAACATACGGTCACATTTTCATTTTCTTGTAATTATTCTATTTTCATTTTCTTGTAATTATTCTTTTTTCATTTTCTACTTATAATTAGTATTTTAGCATATTTTTAATCTACATAACTTATGTTAATTGTTTAATTATCAGAATATAGAAGATGACATTTTATGTTCTTTAGGATATAAGTATATATTTAATAAATTTTGATGTTCAATACATATCTTTCTAAACTAATTAATGTCAAGGTTTGTTACTCATTACATGTTTGATTGATTTATATAATTGAGGTTGTACCTAATATAAATATTTACTTTACAATACTTAATAAAAAACTCTGGTACATAATCACTTTATGATTGTATAAACAAAAAAAAGGGTAAACAAATACGTACAGCTGAAAAATTGTCATATTTTCCTTTTTTTTCTATCTTGTATGAGTAATTTTCTTTCTTATCTTTCAAATGTACAAATAAAGTGATTTCTGATATTGGTTGATCTTTTGATGGTTACACATCTCTAACTCTCTCATTTTGTCACTCTATTCATCTGTGTTTCCTCTTATTTTAAATTTTATTCTTGCATCACCAATGATTATGATAGGGTTTTTCGTATTGTTTTGATGAGATTGAGATGTTTGTTAGGATTATGAGGATCTCAAAATAATAAAGGTGGTGCTAATGTAACACTGGAAACATGATTGAGTTGGTTTCCTTTATAACATACGGTCTCATTTTCATTTCTTGTAATTATTCTATTTTCTTTTTTTCTTTTTCATTTTCTTGTAATTATTCTTTTTTCTTTTTTCTTTTTCATTTTTTACATATAATTAGTATTTTAGCATATTTTTTAATCTATATAACTTATGTAAATTGTTTAATTATCAGAATATAGAAGATGACATTTTATGTTCTAAGGATATAAGTATATATTTAATTAATTTTGATGTTCAATACATATCTTTCTAAACTAATTAATGTCAAGGTTTTTAACTCATTACATGTTTGATTGATTGATATAATTGAGGATGTACTTAATAGAAATATTTAGCTTACATTATTTAATAGAAATCTCTGGTTCATAATCACTTTATGATTATATAAACAAAATACAAAGGGTAAAAAAATATGTACTGCTGAAAAATTGTCATATTCTCCTTTTTTTCTATCTTTTATGAGTAATTTTCTTTCTTATCTATCAAATGTACAGATCAAGTGATTTCTGATATAGGTTGATTTTTTGAAGGTTACACATCTCTAACTCTCTCATTTTGTCACTCTATTCATCTGTGTTTCCTCTTATTTTCAATTTTATTTTTCGTCACCAATGATTATGATAGGGTTTTCGTATTGTTTTGATGAGATTGAGATGTTTGTTAGGATTATAGGATCTCACAATAATAAAGGTGGTGCTAATGTAACACTGGAAAAATGATTGAGTTGGTTTCCTTTATAACATACGGTCTCATTTTCATTTTCTTGTAATTATTCTTTTTTTTTTTCTTTTTCATTTTCTTGTAATTATTCTTTTTTCTTTTTTTCTTTTTCATTTTTTACTTATAATTAGTATTTTAGCATATTTTTTAATCTACATAACTTATGTTAATTGTTTAATTATCAGAATATAGAAGATGACATTTTATGTTCTTTAGGATATAAGTATATATTTAATAAATTTGATGTTCAATACATATCTTTCTAAACTAATTAATGTCAAGGTTTGTTACTCATTACATGTTTGATTGATTTATATAATTGAGGTTGTACTTAATATAAATATTTACTTTACAATACTTAATAGAAAACTCTGGTTCATAATCACTTTATGATTGTATAAACAAAATAAAAAGGGTAAAAAAATACGTACTGCTGAAAAATTGTCATATTTCCTTTTTTTTCTATCTTTTATGAGTATTTTCTTTCTTATCTATCAAATGTACAAATCAAGTGATTTCTGATATAGGTTGATCTTTTGATTGTTACACATCTCTAACTCTCTCATTTTGTCACTCTATTCATCTGTGTTTCTTCTTATTTTCAATTTTATTCTTGCGTCACCAATGATTATGATAGGGTTTTCGTATTGTTTTGATGAGATTGAGATGTTTGTTAGGATTAATAGGATCTCACAACAATAAAGGTGGTGCTAATGTAACACTGGAAAAATGATTGAGTTGGTTTCCTTTATAACATACGGTCTCATTTTCATTTTCTTGTAATATTCTTTTTTCTTTTTTCTTTTCATTTTCTTGTAATTATTCTTTTTTTTTTTTCTTTTTCATTTTCTACTTATAATTAGTATTTTAGCATATTTTTTAATCTACATAACTTATGTTAATTGTTTAATTATCAGAATATAGAAGATGACATTTTATGTTCTTTAGGATATAAGTATATATTTAATAAATTTTGATGTTCAATACATATCTTTCTAAACTAATTAATGTCAAGGTTTGTTACTCATTACATGTTTGATTGATTTATATAATTGAGGTTGTACTTAATATAAATATTTACTTTACAATACTTAATAGAAAACTCTGGTTCATAATCACTTTATGATTGTATAAACAAAATAAAAGGGTAAAAAAATACGTACTGCTGAAAAATTGTCATATTTTCCTTTTTTTCTATCTTTTATGAGTAGTTTTCTTTCTTATCTATCAAATGTACAAATCAAGTGATTTCTGATATAGGTTGATCTTTTGATGGTTACACATCTCTAACTCTCTCATTTTGTCACTCTATTCATCTGTGTTTCTTCTTATTTTCAATTTTATTCTTGCGTCACCAATGATTATGATAGGGTTTTCGTATTATTTTGATGAGATTGAGATGTTTGTTAGGATTATAAGGATCTCAAAATAATAAAGGTGGTGCTAATGTAACACTGGAAAAATGATTGAGTTGGTTTCCTTTATAACATACGGTCTCATTTTCATTTTCTTGTAATTATTCTATTTTCATTTTCTTGTAATTATTCTTTTTCTTTTTTTTTCTTTTTCATTTTCTACTTATAATTAGTATTTTAGCATATTTTTTAATCTACATAACTTATGTTAATTGTTTAATTATCAGAATATAGAAGATGACATTTTATGTTCTTTAGGATATAAGTATATATTTAATAATTTTGATGTTCAATACATATCTTTCTAAACTAATTAATGTCAAGGTTTGTTACTCATTACATGTTTGATTGATTTATATAATTGAGGTTGTACTTAATATAAATATTTACTTACAATATTTAATAAAATCTCTGGTTCATAATCACTTTATGATTGTATAAACAAAATAAAAGGGTAAAAAAATATGTACTGCTGAAAAATTGTCATATTTCCTTTTTTTCTATCTTTTATGAGTAATTTTCTTTCTTATCTATCAAATGTACAAATCAAGTGATTTCTGATATAGGTTGATCTTTTGATGGTTACACATCTCTAACTCTCTCATTTTGTCACTCTATTCATCTGTGTTTCCTCTTATTTTCAATTTTATTCTTGCGTCACCAATGATTATGATAGGGTTTTCGTATTGTTTTGATGAGATTGAGATGTTTGTTAGGATTATGAGGATCTCAAATAATAAAGGTGGTGCTAATGTAACACTGGAAAAATGATTGAGTTGGTTTCCTTTATAACATACGGTCTCATTTTCATTTTCTTGTAATTATTCTATTTTTTTTTTCTTTTTCATTTTCTTGTAATTATTCTTTTTTCTTTTTTCTTTTTCATTTTTTACTTATAATTAGTATTTTAGCATATTTTTTAATCTATATAACTTATGTTAATTGTTTAATTATCAGAATATAGAAGATGACATTTTATGTTCTTAAGGATATAAGTATATATTTAATTAATTTTGATGTTCAATACATATCTTTCTAAACTAATTAATGTCAAGGTTTTTTACTCATTACATGTTTGATTGATTATATAATTGAGGTTGTACTTAATAGAATATTTACTTACATTACTTAATAGAAATCTCTGGTTCATAATCACTTTATGATTGTATAAACAAAATACAAAGGGTAAAAAAATACGTACTGCTGAAAAATTGTCATATTTTCCTTTTTTTTCTATCTTTTATGAGTAATTTCTTTCTTATCTATCAAATGTACAAATCAAGTGATTTCTGATATAGGTTGATCTTTTGATGGTTACACATCTCTAACTCTCTCATTTTGTCACTCTATTCATCTGTGTTTCTCTTATTTTCAATTTTATTTTGCGTCACCAATGATTATGATAGGGTTTTCGTATTATTTTGATGAGATTGAGATGTTTGTTAGGATTATAGGATCTCAAAATAATAAAGATGGTGCTAATGTAACACTGGAAAAATGATTGAGTTGGTTTCCTTTATAACATACGGTCACATTTTCATTTTCTTGTAATTATTCTATTTTCTTTTTCTTTTCTGTAATTATTCTTTTTTCTTTTTTTCTTTTTCATTTTCTACTTATAATTAGTATTTTAGCATATTTTTAATCTACATAACTTATGTTAATTGTTTAATTATCAGAATATAGAAGATGACATTTTATGTTCTTTAGGATATAAGTATATATTTAATAAATTTTGATGTTCAATACATATCTTTCTAAACTAATTAATGTCAAGGTTTGTTACTCATTACATGTTTGATTGATTTATATAATTGAGGTTGTACTTAATATAAATATTTACTTTACAATACTTAATAGAAAACTCTGGTTCATAATCACTTTATGATTGTATAAACAAAATAAAAGGGTAAAAAAATACGTACTGCTGAAAAATTGTCATATTTTCCTTTTTTTCTATCTTTTATGAGTAATTTTCTTTCTTATCTATCAAATGTACAAATCAAGTGATTTCTGATATAGGTTGATCTTTTGATGGTTACACATCTCTAACTCTCTCATTTTGTCACTCTATTCATCTGTGTTTCCTCTTATTTTCAATTTTATTCTTGCGTCACCAATGATTATGATAGGGTTTTTCGTATTGTTTTGATGAGATTGAGATGTTTGTTAGGATTATGAGGATCTCAAAATAATAAAGGTGGTGCTAATGTAACACTGGAAAAATGATTGAGTTGGTTTCCTTTATAACATACGGTCTCATTTTCATTTTCTTGTAATTATTCTATTTTCTTTTTCTTTTTAATTATTCTTTTTTCTTTTTTCTTTTTCATTTTTTACTTATAATTAGTATTTTAGCATATTTTTTAATCTATATAACTTATGTTAATTGTTTAATTATCAGAATATAGAAGATGACATTTTATGTTCTTAAGGATATAAGTATATATTTAATTAATTTTGATGTTCAATACATATCTTTCTAAACTAATTAATGTCAAGGTTTTTACTCATTACATGTTTGATTGATTTATATAATTGAGGATGTACTTAATAGAAATATTTAGCTTACAATATTTAATAGAAATCTCTGGTTCATAATCACTTTATGATTGTATAAACAAAATACAAAGGGTAAAAAAATGTACTGCTGAAAAATTGTCATATTCTCCTTTTTTTCTATCTTTTATGAGTAATTTTCTTTCTTATCTATCAAATGTACAAATCAAGTGATTTCTGATATAGGTTGATCTTTTGATGGTTACACATCTCTAACTCTCTCATTTTGTCACTCTATTCATCTGTGTTTCCTCTTATTTTCAATTTTATTTTTGCGTCACCAATGATTATGATAGGGTTTTCGTATTGTTTTGATGAGATTGAGATGTTTGTTAGGATTAAGGATCTCACAATAATAAAGGTGGTGCTAATGTAACACTGGAAAAATGATTGAGTTGGTTTCCTTTATAACATACGGTCTCATTTTCATTTTCTTGTAATTATTCTTTTCTTTTTTCTTTTTCATTTTCTTGTAATTATTCTTTTTTTTTTTCTTTTTCATTTTCTACTTATAATTAGTATTTTAGCATATTTTTTAATCTACATAACTTATGTTAATTGTTTAATTATCAGAATATAGAAGATGACATTTTATGTTCTTTAGGATATAAGTATATATTTAATAAATTTGATGTTCAATACATATCTTTCTAAACTAATTAATGTCAAGGTTTGTTACTCATTACATGTTTGATTGATTTATATAATTGAGGTTGTACTTAATATAAATATTTACTTTACAATACTTAATAGAAAACTCTGGTTCATAATCACTTTATGATTGTATAAACAAAATAAAAAGGGTAAAAAAATATGTACTGCTGAAAAATTGTCATATTTCCTTTTTTTTTCTATCTTTTATGAGTAATTTTCTTTCTTATCTATCAAATGTACAAATCAAGTGATTTCTGATATAGGTTGATCTTTTGATGGTTACACATCTCTAACTCTCTCATTTTGTCACTCTATTCATCTGTGTTTCTTCTTATTTTCAATTTTATTCTTGCGTCACCAATGATTATGATAGGGTTTTCGTATTGTTTGATGAGATTGAGATGTTGTTAGGATTATGAGGATCTCAAAATAATAAAGGTGGTGCTAATGTAACACTGGAAAAATGATTGAGTTGGTTTCCTTTATAACATACGGTCTCATTTTCATTTTCTTGTAATTATTCTATTTTTTTTTTTCTTTTCATTTTCTTGTAATTATTCTTTTTTCTTTTTTCTTTTTCATTTTTTACATATAATTAGTATTTTAGCATATTTTTTAATCTATATAACTTATGTTAATTGTTTAATTATCAGAATATAGAAGATGACATTTTATGTTCTTAAGGATATAAGTATATATTTAATTAATTTTGATGTTCAATACATATCTTTCTAAACTAATTAATGTCAAGGTTTTTACTCATTACATGTTTGATTGATTTATATAATTGAGGATGTACTTAATAGAAATATTTAGCTTACATTATTTAATAGAAATCTCTGGTTCATAATCACTTTATGATTGTATAAACAAATACAAAGGGTAAAAAAATATGTACTGCTGAAAAATTGTCATATTCTCCTTTTTTTCTATCTTTTATGAGTAATTTTCTTTCTTATCTATCAAATGTACAATCAAGTGATTTCTGATATAGGTTGATTTTTGATGGTTACACATCTCTAACTCTCTCATTTTGTCACTCTATTCATCTGTGTTTCCTCTTATTTTCAATTTTATTTTGTCACCAATGATTATGATAGGGTTTTCGTATTGTTTTGATGAGATTGAGATGTTTGTTAGGATTATAGGATCTCACAATAATAAAGGTGGTGCTAATGTAACACTGGAAAAATGATTGAGTTGGTTTCCTTTATAACATACGGTCTCATTTTCATTTTCTTGTAATTATTCTATTTTCTTTTTTTCTTTTTCATTTTCTTGTAATTATTCTTTTTTCTTTTTTTCTTTTTCATTTTCTACTTATAATTAGTATTTTAGCATATTTTTAATCTACATAACTTATGTTAATTGTTTAATTATCAGAATATAGAAGATGACATTTTATGTTCTTTAGGATATAAGTATATATTTAATAAATTTTGATGTTCAATACATATCTTTCTAAACTAATTAATGTCAAGGTTTGTTACTCATTACATGTTTGATTGATTTATATAATTGAGGTTGTACTTAATATAAATATTTACTTTACAATACTTAATAGAAAACTCTGGTTCATAATCACTTTATGATTGTATAAACAAAATAAAAAGGGTAAAAAAATACGTACTGCTGAAAAATTGTCATATTTTCCTTTTTTTTCTATCTTTTATGAGTAGTTTTCTTTCTTATCTATCAAATGTACAAATCAAGTGATTTCTGATATAGGTTGATCTTTTGATGGTTACACATCTCTAACTCTCTCATTTTGTCACTCTATTCATCTGTGTTTCTTCTTATTTTCAATTTTATTCTTGCGTCACCAATGATTATGATAGGGTTTTCGTATTATTTTGATGAGATTGAGATGGTTGTTAGGATTATAAGGATCTCAAAATAATAAAGATGGTGCTAATGTAACACTGGAAAAATGATTGAGTTGGTTTCCTTTATAACATACGGTCACATTTTCATTTTCTTGTAATTATTCTATTTTCATTTTCTTGTAATTATTCTTTTTTCTTTTTTTCTTTTTCATTTTCTACTTATAATTAGTATTTTAGCATATTTTTTAATCTACATAACTTATGTTAATTGTTTAATTATCAGAATATAGAAGATGACATTTTATGTTCTTTAGGATATAAGTATATATTTAATTAATTTTGATGTTCAATACATATCTTTCTAAACTAATTAATGTCTAGGTTTTTAACTCATTACATGTTTGATTGATTTATATAATTGAGGATGTACTTAATAGAAATATTTAGCTTACATTATTTAATAGAAATCTCTGGTTCATAATCACTTTATGATTGTATAAACAAAATACAAAGGGTAAAAAAATATGTACTGCTGAAAAATTGTCATATTCTCCTTTTTTTCTATCTTTTATGAGTAATTTTCTTTCTTATCTATCAAATGTACAGATCAAGTGATTTCTGATATAGGTTGATTTTTTGAAGGTTACACATCTCTAACTCTCTCATTTTGTCACTCTATTCATCTGTGTTTCCTCTTATTTTCAATTTTAGTTTTTCGTCACCAATGATTATGATAGGGTTTTTGTATTGTTTTGATGAGATTGAGATGTTTGTTAGGATTATAGGATCTCACAACAATAAAGGTGGTGCTAATGTAACACTGAAAAATGATTGAGTTTGTTTCCTTTATAACATACGGTCTCATTTTCATTTTCTTGTAATTATTCTTTTTCTTTTTTTCTTTTTCATTTTCTTGTAATTATTCTTTTTTCTTTTTTTTCTTTTTCATTTTCTACTTATAATTAGTATTTTAGCATATTTTTTAATCTACATAACTTATGTTAATTGTTTAATTATCAGAATATAGAAGATGACATTTTATGTTCTTTAGGATATAAGTATATATTTAATAAATTTTGATGTTCAATACATATCTTTCTAAACTAATTAATGTCAAGGTTTGTTACTCATTACATGTTTGATTGATTTATATAATTGAGGTTGTACTTAATATAAATATTTACTTTACAATACTTAATAGAAAACTGGTTCATAATCACTTTATGATTGTATAAACAAAATAAAAAGGGTAAAAAAATACGTACTGCTGAAAAATTGTCATATTTTCCTTTTTTTTCTATCTTTTATGAGTAGTTTTCTTTCTTATCTATCAAATGTACAAATCAAGTGATTTCTGATATAGGTTGATCTTTTGATGGTTACACATCTCTAACTCTCTCATTTTGTCACTCTATTCATCTGTGTTTCTTCTTATTTTCAATTTTATTCTTGCGTCACCAATGATTATGATAGGGTTTTCGTATTATTTTGATGAGATTGAGATGGTTGTTAGGATTATAAGGATCTCAAAATAATAAAGATGGTGCTAATGTAACACTGGAAAAATGATTGAGTTGGTTTCCTTTATAACATACGGTCACATTTTCATTTTCTTGTAATTATTCTATTTTCATTTTCTTGTAATTATTCTTTTTTCTTTTTTTCTTTTTCATTTTCTACTTAT
Source organism: Lathyrus oleraceus (assembly GCF_024323335.1). Taxonomy (NCBI): domain Eukaryota; kingdom Viridiplantae; phylum Streptophyta; class Magnoliopsida; order Fabales; family Fabaceae; genus Lathyrus; species Lathyrus oleraceus. The sequence continues at coordinate 140,073 of NW_026112422.1, forward strand.
AATTAGTATTTTAGCATATTTTTTAATCTACATAACTTATGTTAATTGTTTAATTATCAGAATATAGAAGATGACATTTTATGTTCTTTAGGATATAAGTATATATTTAATAAATTTTGATGTTCAATACATATCTTTCTAAACTAATTAATGTCAAGGTTTGTTACTCATTACATGTTTGATTGATTTATATAATTGAGGTTGTACCTAATATAAATATTTACTTTACAATACTTAATAAAAAACTCTGGTTCATAATCACTTTATGATTGTATAAACAAAAAAAAGGGTAAAAAAATACGTACTGCTGAAAAATTGTCATATTTTCCTTTTTTTTCTATCTTTTATGAGTAATTTTCTTTCTTATCTTTCAAATGTACAAATCAAATGATTTCTGATATAGGTTGATCTTTTGATGGTTACACATCTCTAACTCTCTCATTTTGTCACTCCATTCATCTGTGTTTCCTCTTATTTTAAATTTTATTCTTGCATCACCAATGATTATGATAGGGTTTTTCGTATTGTTTTGATGAGATTGAGATGTTTGTTAGGATTATGAGGATCTCAAAATAATAAAGGTGGTGCTAATGTAACACTGGAAACATGATTGAGTTGGTTTCCTTTATAACATACGGTCTCATTTTCATTTTCTTGTAATTATTCTATTTTCTTTTTTTCTTTTTCATTTTCTTGTAATTATTCTTTTTCTTTTATTCTTTTTCATTTTTTACATATAATTAGTATTTTAGCATATTTTTTAATCTATATAACTTATGTAAATGTTTAATTATCAGAATATAGAAGATGACATTTTATGTTCCTAAGGATATAAGTATATATTTAATTAATTTTGATGTTCAATACAATCTTTCTAAACTAATTAATGTCAAGGTTTTTAACTCATTACATGTTTGATTGATTTATATAATTGAGGATGTACTTAATAGAAATATTTAGCTTACATTATTTAATAGAAATCTCTGGTTCATAATCACTTTATGATTGTATAAACAAAATACAAAGGGTAAAAAAATATGTACTGCTGAAAAATTGTCATATTCTCCTTTTTTCTATCTTTTATGAGTAATTTTCTTTCTTATCTATCAAATGTACAGATCAAGTGATTTCTGATATAGGTTGATTTTTGAAGATTACACATCTCTAACTCTCTCATTTTGTCACTCTATTCATCTGTGTTTCCTCTTATTTTCAATTTTAGTTTTTCGTCACCAATGATTATGATAGGGTTTTCGTATTGTTTTGATGAGATTGAGATGTTTGTTAGGATTATAGGATCTCACAACAATAAAGGTGGTGCTAATGTAACACTGGAAAAATGATTGAGTTTGTTTCCTTTATAACATACGGTCTCATTTTCATTTTCTTGTAATTATTCTTTTTTCTTTTTTCTTTTTCATTTTCTTGTAATTATTCTTTTTTCTTTTTTTCTTTTCATTTTCTACTTATAATTAGTATTTTAGCATATTTTTTAATCTACATAACTTATGTTAATTGTTTAATTATCAGAATATAGAAGATGACATTTTATGTTCTTTAGGATATAAGTATATATTTAATAAATTTTGATGTTCAATACATATCTTTCTAAACTAATTAATGTCAAGGTTTGTTACTCATTACATGTTTGATTGATTTATATAATTGAGGTTGTACTTAATATAAATATTTACTTTACAATACTTAATAGAAAACTCTGGTTCATAATCACTTTATGATTGTATAAACAAAATAAAAAGGGTAAAAAAATACGTACTGCTGAAAAATTGTCATATTTTCCTTTTTTTTCTATCTTTTATGAGTAGTTTTCTTTCTTATCTATCAAATGTACAAATCAAGTGATTTCTGATATAGGTTGATCTTTTGATGGTTACACATCTCTAACTCTCTCATTTTGTCACTCTATTCATCTGTGTTTCTTCTTATTTTCAATTTTATTCTTGCGTCACCAATGATTATGATAGGGTTTTCGTATTATTTTGATGAGATTGAGATGGTTGTTAGGATTATAAGGATCTCAAAATAATAAAGATGGTGCTAATGTAACACTGGAAAAATGATTGAGTTGGTTTCCTTTATAACATACGGTCACATTTTCATTTTCTTGTAATTATTCTATTTTCATTTTCTTGTAATTATTCTTTTTTCTTTTTTTCTTTTTCATTTTCTACTTATAATTAGTATTTTAGCATATTTTTTAATCTACATAACTTATGTTAATTGTTTAATTATCAGAATATAGAAGATGACATTTTATGTTCTTTAGGATATAAGTATATATTTAATAAATTTTGATGTTCAATACATATCTTTCTAAACTAATTAATGTCAAGGTTTGTTACTCATTACATGTTTGATTGATTTATATAATTGAGGTTGTACTTAATATAAATATTTACTTTACAATACTTAATAAAAAACTCTGGTTCATAATCACTTTATGATTGTATAAACAAAAAAAAGGGTAAAAAAATACGTACTGCTGAAAAATTGTCATATTTTCCTTTTTTTTCTATCTTTTATGAGTAATTTTCTTTCTTATCTTTCAAATGTACAAATCAAGTGATTTCTGATATAGGTTGATCTTTTGATGGTTACACATCTCAAACTTGTTTATTTTGTCACTCTATTCATCTGTGTTTCCTCTTATTTTCAATTTTATTCTTGCGTCACAAATGATTATGATAGGGTTTTTCGTATTGTTTTGATGAGATTGAGATGTTTGTTAGGATTATGAGGATCTCAAAATAATAAAGGTGGTGCTAATGTAACACTGGAAACATGATTGAGTTGGTTTCCTTTATAACATACGGTCTCATTTTCATTTTCTTGTAATTATTCTATTTTCTTTTTTTCTTTTTCATTTTCTTGTAATTATTCTTTTTTCTTTTTTCTTTTTCATTTTTTACATATAATTAGTATTTTAGCATATTTTTTAATCTATATAACTTATGTTAATTGTTTAATTATCAGAATATAGAAGATGACATTTTATGTTCTTAAGGATATAAGTATATATTTAATTAATTTTGATGTTCAATAAAATCTTTCTAAACTAATTAATGTCAAGGTTTTTACTCATTACATGTTTGATTGATTTATATAATTGAGGATGTACTTAATAGAAATATTTAGCTTACATTATTTAATAGAAATCTCTGGTTCATAATCACTTTATGATTATAAACAAAATACAAAGGGTAAAAAATATGTACTGCTGAAAAATTGTCATATTCTCCTTTTTTTTCTATCTTTTATGAGTAATTTTCTTTCTTATCTATCAAATGTACAGATCAAGTGATTTCTGATATAGGTTGATTTTTGAAGGTTACACATCTCTAACTCTCTCATTTTGTCACTCTATTCATCTGTGTTTCCTCTTATTTTCAATTTTAGTTTTTCGTTACCAATGATTATGATAGGGTTTTCGTATTGTTTTGATGAGATTGAGATGTTTGTTAGGATTATAGGATCTCACAATAATAAAGGTGGTGCTAATGTAACACTGGAAAAATGATTGAGTTGGTTTCCTTTATAACATACGGTCTCATTTTCATTTTCTTGTAATTATTCTTTTTCTTTTTTTCTTTTTCATTTTCTTGTAATTATTCTTTTTTCTTTTTTTCTTTTTCATTTTCTACTTATAATTAGTATTTTAGCATATTTTTTAATCTACATAACTTATGTTAATTGTTTAATTATCAGAATATAGAAGATGACATTTTATGTTCTTTAGGATATAAGTATATATTTAATAATTTTGATGTTCAATACATATCTTTCTAAACTAATTAATGTCAAGGTTTGTTACTCATTACATGTTTGATTGATTTATATAATTGAGGTTGTACTTAATATAAATATTTACTTTACAATACTTAATAGAAAACTCTGGTTCATAATCACTTTATGATTGTATAAACAAAATAAAAAGGGTAAAAAAATACGTACTGCTGAAAAATTGTCATATTTTCCTTTTTTTTCTATCTTTTATGAGTAATTTTCTTTCTTATCTATCAAATGTACAAATCAAGTGATTTCTGATATAGGTTGATCTTTTGATGGTTACACATCTCTAACTCTCTCATTTTGTCACTCTATTCATCTGTGTTTCTTCTTATTTTCAATTTTATTCTTGCGTCACCAATGATTATGATAGGGTTTTCGTATTATTTTGATGAGATTGAGATGGTTGTTAGGATTATAAGGATCTCAAAATAATAAAGATGGTGCTAATGTAACACTGGAAAAATGATTGAGTTGGTTTCCTTTATAACATACGGTCACATTTTCATTTTCTTGTAATTATTCTATTTTCATTTTCTTGTAATTATTCTTTTTTCTTTTTTTCTTTTTCATTTTCTACTTATAATTAGTATTTTAGCATATTTTTTAATCTACATAACTTATGTTAATTGTTTAATTATCAGAATATAGAAGATGACATTTTATGTTCTTTAGGATATAAGTATATATTTAATAAATTTTGATGTTCAATACATATCTTTCTAAACTAATTAATGTCAAGGTTTGTTACTCATTACATGTTTGATTGATTTATATAATTGAGGTTGTACTTAATATAAATATTTACTTTACAATACTTAATAAAAAACTCTGGTTCATAATCACTTTATGATTGTATAAACAAAATAAAAGGGTAAAAAAATACGTACTGCTGAAAAATTGTCATATTTTCCTTTTTTTCTATCTTTTATGAGTAATTTTCTTTCTTATCTATCAAATGTACAAATCAAGTGATTTCTGATATAGGTTGATCTTTTGATGGTTACACATCTCTAACTCTCTCATTTTGTCACTCTATTCATCTGTGTTTCCTCTTATTTTAAATTTTATTCTTGCGTCACCAATGATTATGATAGGGTTTTTCGTATTGTTTTGATGAGATTGAGATGTTTGTTAGGATTATGAGGATCTCACAATAATAAAGGTGGTGCTAATGTAACACTGGAAAAATGATTGAGTTGGTTTCCTTTATAACATACGGTCTCATTTTCATTTTCTTGTAATTATTCTATTTTCTTTTTTTCTTTTTCATTTTCTTGTAATTATTCTTTTTCTTTTTTTCTTTTTCATTTTTTATTTTTATTTTTTTTTTTCATATTTTTTAATCTATATAACTTATGTTAATTATTTAATTATCAGAATATAGAAGATGACATTTTATGTTCTTATGGATATAAGTATATATTTAATCTATTTTGATGTTCAATACATATCTTTCTAAACTAATTAATGTCAAGGTTTTTAACTCCTTACATGTTTGATTGATTTATATAATTGAGGATGTACTTAATAGAAATATTTAGGTTACATTATTTAATAGAAATCTCTGGTTCATAATCACTTTATGATTCTATAAACAAAATACAAAGGGTAAAAAAATATGTACTGCTGAAAAATTGTCATATTCTCCTTTTTTTTCTATCTTTTATGAGTAATTTTCTTTCTTATCTATCAAATGTACAAATCAAGTGATTTATGATATAGGTTGATTTTTTGAAGGTTACAAATCTCTAACTCTCTCATTTTGTCACTCTATTCATCTGTGTTTCCTCTTATTTTCAATTTTAGTTTTGCGTCACCAATGATTATGATAGGGTTTTCGTATTGTTTTGATGAGATTGAGATGTTTGTTAGGATTATAGGATCTCACAATAATAAAGGTGGTGCTAATGTAACACTGGAAAAATGATTGAGTTGGTTTCCTTTATACATACGGTCTCATTTTCATTTTCTTGTAATTATTCTATTTTCCTTTTTTATTTTTTATTTTTCATTTTCTACTTATATTTAGTATTTTAGCATATTTTTTAATCTATATAACTTATGTTAATTGTTTAATTATCAGAATATAGAAGATGACATTTTATGTTCTTTAGGATATAAGTATATATTTAATTAATTTTGATGTTCAATACATATCTTTCTAAACTAATTAATGTCAAGGTTTTTACTCATTACATGTTTGATTGATTTATATAATTGAGGATGTACTTAATAGAAATATTTAGCTTACAATATTTAATAGAAATCTCTGGTTCATAATCACTTTATGATTGTATAAACAAAATAAAAAGGGTAAAAAAATATGTACTGCTGAAAAATTGTCATATTTTCCTTTTTTTCTATCTTTTATGAGTAATTTTCTTTCTTATCTATCAAATGTACAAATCAAGTGATTTCTGATATAGGTTGATCTTTTGATGGTTACACATCTCTAACTCTTTATTTTGTCACTCTATTCATCTGTGTTTCCTCTTATTTTCAATTTTATTCTTGCGTCACCAATGATTATGATAGGGTTTTTCGTATTGTTTGATGAGATTGAGATGTTTTTAGGATTATGAGGATCTCACAAAAATAAAGGTGGTGCTAATGTAACACTGGAAAAATGATTGAGTTGGTTTCCTTTATAACATACGGTCTATTTTCATTTTCTTGTAATTATTCTATTTTCTTTTTTTCTTTTTCATTTTCTTGTAATTATTCTTTTTTCTTTTTTTCTTTTTCATTTTCTACTTATAATTAGTATTTTAGCATATTTTTTAATCTATATAACTTATGTTAATTGTTTAATTATCAGAATATAGAAGATGACATTTTATGTTCTTAGGATATAAGTATATATTTAATTATTTTGATGTTCAATACATATCTTTCTAAACTAATTAATGTCAAGGTTTGTTACTCATTACATGTTTGATTGATTTATATAATTGAGGATGTACTTATATAAATATTTAGCTTACATTATTTAATAGAAATATCTGGTTCATAATCACTTTATGATTGTATAAACAAAATACAAAGGGTAAAAAAATATGTACTGCTGAAAAATTGTCATATTCTCCTTTTTTTTCTATCTTTTATGAGTAATTTTCTTTCTTATCTATCAAATGTACAAATCAAGTGATTTCTGATATAGGTTGATTTTTGATGGTTACACATCTCTAACTCTCTCATTTTGTCACTCTATTCATCTGTGTTTCCTCTTATTTTCAATTTTAGTTTTGCGTCACCAATGATTATGATAGGGTTTTCGTATTGTTTTGATGAGATTGAGATGTTTGTTAGGATTATAGGATCTCACAATAATAAAGGTGGTGCTAATGTAACACTGGAAAAATGATTGAGTTGGTTTCCTTTATAACATACGGTCTCATTTTCATTTTCTTGTAATTATTCTATTTTCCTTTTTTATTTTTTTTTTTTTTTCATTTTCTACTTATAATTAGTATTTTAGCATATTTTTTAATCTATATAACTTATGTTAATTGTTTAATTATCAGAATATAGAAGATGACATTTTATGTTCTTTAGGATATAAGTATATATTTAATTAATTTTGATGTTCAATACATATCTTTCTAAACTAATTAATGTCAAGGTTTTTACTCATTACATGTTTGATTGATTTATATAATTGAGGATGTACTTAATAGAAATATTTAGCTTACAATATTAATAGAAATCTCTGGTTCATAATCACTTTATGATTGTATAAACAAAATAAAAAGGGTAAAAAAATATGTACTGCTGAAAAATTGTCATATTTTCCTTTTTTTTCTATCTTTTATGAGTAATTTTCTTTCTTATCTATCAAATGTACAAATCAAGTGATTTCTGATATAGGTTGATCTTTTGATGGTTACACATCTCAAACTTGTTTATTTGTCACTCTATTCATCTGTGTTTCCTCTTATTTTCAATTTTATTCTTGCGTCACAAATGATTATGATAGGGTTTTTCGTATTGTTTTGATGAGATTGAGATGTTTTTTAGGATTATGAGGATCTCACAAAAATAAAGGTGGTGCTAATGTAACACTGGAAAAATGATTGAGTTGGTTTCCTTTATAACATACGGTCTCATTTTCATTTTCTTGTAATTATTCTATTTTCTTTTTTTCTTTTTCATTTTCTTGTAATTATTCTTTTTTCTTTTTTTCTTTTTCATTTTCTACTTATAATTAGTATTTTAGCATATTTTTTAATCTATATAACTTATGTTAATTGTTTAATTATCAGAATATAGAAGATGACATTTTATGTTCTTAAGGATATAAGTATATATTTAATTAATTTTGATGTTCAATACATATCTTTCTAAACTAATTAATGTCAAGGTTTTTTACTCATTACATGTTTGATTGATTTATATAATTGAGGATGTACTTAATAGAAATATTTAGCTTACATTATTTAATAGAAATCTCTGGTTCATAATCACTTTATGATTGTATAAACAAAATACAAAGGGTAAAAAAATATGTACTGCTGAAAAATTGTCATATTCTCCTTTTTTTTCTATCTTTTATGAGTAATTTTCTTTCTTATCTATCAAATGTACAGATCAAGTGATTTCTGATATAGGTTGATTTTTTGAAGATTACACATCTCTAACTCTCTCATTTTGTCACTCTATTCATCTATGTTTCCTCTTATTTTCAATTTTAGTTTTTCGTTACCAATGATTATGATAGGGTTTTCGTATTGTTTTGATGAGATTGAGATGTTTGTTAGGATTAATAGGATCTCACAACAATAAAGGTGGTGCTAATGTAACACTTGAAAAATGATTGAGTTTGTTTCCTTTATAACATACGGTCTCATTTTCATTTTCTTGTAATTATTCTTTTTTCTTTTTCTTTTTTTTTTTATTCTTTTTTCTTTTTTCTTTTCATTTTCTTGTAATTATTCTTTTTTCTTTTTTTCTTTTTCATTTTCTACTTATAATTAGTATTTTAGCATATTTTTTAATCTACATAACTTATGTTAATTGTTTAATTATCAGAATATAGAAGATGACATTTTATGTTCTTTAGGATATAAGTATATATTTAATAAATTTTGATGTTCAATACATATCTTTCTAAACTAATTAATGTCAAGGTTTGTTACTCATTACATGTTTGATTGATTTATATAATTGAGGTTGTACTTAATATAAATATTTACTTTACAATACTTAATAGAAAACTCTGGTTCATAATCACTTTATGATTGTATAAACAAAATAAAAAGGGTAAAAAAATATGTACTGCTGAAAAATTGTCATATTTTCCTTTTTTTCTATCTTTTATGAGTAGTTTTCTTTCTTATCTATCAAATGTACAAATCAAGTGATTTCTGATATAGGTTGATCTTTTGATGGTTACACATCTCTAACTCTCTCATTTTGTCACTCTATTCATCTGTGTTTCTTCTTATTTTCAATTTTATTCTTGCGTCACCAATGATTATGATAGGGTTTTCGTATTATTTTGATGAGATTGAGATGGTTGTTAGGATTATAAGGATCTCAAAATAATAAAGATGGTGCTAATGTAACACTGGAAAAATGATTGAGTTGGTTTCCTTTATAACATACGGTCACATTTTCATTTTCTTGTAATTATTCTATTTTCATTTTCTTGTAATTATTCTTTTTTCTTTTTTTCTTTTTCATTTTCTACTTATAATTAGTATTTTAGCATATTTTTTAATCTACATAACTTATGTTAATTGTTTAATTATCAGAATATAGAAGATGACATTTTATGTTCTTTAGGATATAAGTATATATTTAATAAATTTTGATGTTCAATACATATCTTTCTAAACTAATTAATGTCAAGGTTTGTTACTCATTACATGTTTGATTGATTTATATAATTGAGGTTGTACTTAATATAAATATTTACTTTACAATACTTAATAAAAAACTCTGGTTCATAATCACTTTATGATTGTATAAACAAAAAAAGGGTAAAAAAATACGTACTGCTGAAAAATTGTCATATTTTCCTTTTTTTTCTATCTTTTATGAGTAATTTTCTTTCTTATCTATCAAATGTACAAATCAATGATTTCTGATATAGGTTGATCTTTTGATGGTTACACATCTCTAACTCTCTCATTTTGTCACTCCATTCATCTGTGTTTCCTCTTATTTTAAATTTTATTCTTGCATCACCAATGATTATGATAGGGTTTTTCGTATTGTTTTGATGAGATTGAGATGTTTGTTAGGATTATGAGGATCTCAAAATAATAAAGGTGGTGCTAATGTAACACTGGAAACATGATTGAGTTGGTTTCCTTTATAACATACGGTCTCATTTTCATTTTCTTGTAATTATTCTATTTTCTTTTTTCTTTTTCATTTTCTTGTAATTATTCTTTTTTCTTTTTTCTTTTTCATTTTTTACATATAATTAGTATTTTAGCATATTTTTTAATCTATATAACTTATGTTAATTGTTTAATTATCAGAATATAGAAGATGACATTTTATGTTCTTAAGGATATAAGTATATATTTAATTAATTTTGATGTTCAATAAATATCTTTCTAAACTAATTAATGTCAAGGTTTTTACTCATTACATGTTTGATTGGTTTATATAATTGAGGATGTACTTAATAGAAATATTTAGCTTACATTATTTAATAGAAATCTCTGGTTCATAATCACTTTATGATTATATAAACAAAATACAAAGGGTAAAAAAATATGTACTGCTGAAAAATTGTCATATTCTCCTTTTTTTTCTATCTTTTATGAGTAATTTTCTTTCTTATCTATCAAATGTACAGATCAAGTGATTTCTGATATAGGTTGATTTTTTGAAGTTACACATCTCTAACTCTCTCATTTTGTCACTCTATTCATCTGTGTTTCCTCTTATTTTCAATTTTATTTTTCGTCACCAATGATTATGATAGGGTTTTCGTATTGTTTTGATGAGATTGAGATGTTTGTTAGGATTAATAGGATCTCACAACAATAAAGGTGGTGCTAATGTAACACTTGAAAAATGATTGAGTTTGTTTCCTTTATAACATACGGTCTCATTTTCATTTTCTTGTAATTATTCTTTTTTCTTTTTTTCTTTTCATTTTCTTGTAATTATTCTTTTTTCTTTTTTTCTTTTTCATTTTCTACTTATAATTAGTATTTTAGCATATTTTTTAATCTACATAACTTATGTTAATTGTTTAATTATCAGAATATAGAAGATGACATTTTATGTTCTTTAGGATATAAGTATATATTTAATAAATTTTGATGTTCAATACATATCTTTCTAAACTAATTAATGTCAAGGTTTGTTACTCATTACATGTTTGATTGATTTATATAATTGAGGTTGTACTTAATATAAATATTTACTTTACAATACTTAATAGAAAACTCTGGTTCATAATCACTTTATGATTGTATAAACAAAATAAAAAGGGTAAAAAAATACGTACTGCTGAAAAATTGTCATATTTTCCTTTTTTTCTATCTTTTATGACTAGTTTTCTTTCTTATCTATCAAATGTACAAATCAAGTGATTTCTGATATAGGTTGATCTTTTGATGGTTACACATCTCTAACTCTCTCATTTTGTCACTCTATTCATCTGTGTTTCTTCTTATTTTCAATTTTATTCTTGCGTCACCAATGATTATGATAGGGTTTTCGTATTATTTTGATGAGATTGAGATGGTTGTTAGGATTATAAGGATCTCAAAATAATAAAGATGGTGCTAATGTAACACTGGAAAAATGATTGAGTTGGTTTCCTTTATAACATACGGTCACATTTTCATTTTCTTGTAATTATTCTATTTTCATTTTCTTGTAATTATTCTTTTTTCTTTTTTTCTTTTTCATTTTCTACTTATAATTAGTATTTTAGCATATTTTTTAATCTACATAACTTATGTTAATTGTTTAATTATCAGAATATAGAAGATGACATTTTATGTTCTTTAGGATATAAGTATATATTTAATAATTTTGATGTTCAATACATATCTTTCTAAACTAATTAATGTCAAGGTTTGTTACTCATTACATGTTTGATTGATTTATATAATTGAGGTTGTACTTAATATAAATATTTACTTTACAATACTTAATAAAAAACTCTGGTTCATAATCACTTTATGATTGTATAAACAAAAAAAGGGTAAAAAAATACGTACTGCTGAAAAATTGTCATATTTTCCTTTTTTTTCTATCTTTTATGAGTAATTTTCTTTCTTATCTTTCAAATGTACAAATCAAGTGATTTCTGATATAGGTTGATCTTTTGATGGTTACACATCTCTAACTCTCTCATTTTGTCACTCCATTCATCTGTGTTTCCTCTTATTTTAAATTTTATTCTTGCATCACCAATGATTATGATAGGGTTTTTCGTATTGTTTTGATGAGATTGAGATGTTTGTTAGGATTATGAGGATCTCAAAATAATAAAGGTGGTGCTAATGTAACACTGGAAACATGATTGAGTTGGTTTCCTTTATAACATACGGTCTCATTTTCATTTTCTTGTAATTATTCTATTTTCTTTTTTCTTTTTCATTTTCTTGTAATTATTCTTTTTTCTTTTTTTCTTTTTCATTTTTTACATATAATTAGTATTTTAGCATATTTTTTAATCTATATAACTTATGTAAATTGTTTAATTATCAGAATATAGAAGATGACATTTTATGTTCTTAAGGATATAAGTATATATTTAATTAATTTTGATGTTCAATACATATCTTTCTAAACTAATTAATGTCAAGGTTTTTAACTCATTACATGTTTGATTGATTTATATAATTGAGGATGTACTTAATAGAAATATTTAGCTTACATTATTAATAGAAATCTCTGGTTCATAATCACTTTATGATTGTATAAACAAAATACAAAGGGTAAAAAAATATGTACTGCTGAAAAATTGTCATATTCTCCTTTTTTTTCTATCTTTTATGAGTAATTTTCTTTCTTATCTATCAAATGTACAGATCAAGTGATTTCTGATATAGGTTGATTTTTGAAGGTTACACATCTCTAACTCTCTCATTTTGTCACTCTATTCATCTGTGTTTCCTCTTATTTTCAATTTTATTTTTCGTTACCAATGATTATGATAGGGTTTTCGTATTGTTTTGATGAGATTGAGATGTTTGTTAGGATTATAGGATCTCACAATAATAAAGGTGGTGCTAATGTAACACTGAAAAATGATTGAGTTTGTTTCCTTTATAACATACGGTCTCATTTTCATTTTCTTGTAATTATTCTTTTTTCTTTTTTTCTTTTTCATTTTCTTGTAATTATTCTTTTTTCTTTTTTTCTTTTTCATTTTCTACTTATAATTAGTATTTTAGCATATTTTTTAATCTACATAACTTATGTTAATTGTTTAATTATCAGAATATAGAAGATGACATTTTATGTTCTTTAGGATATAAGTATATATTTAATAAATTTTGATGTTCAATACATATCTTTCTAAACTAATTAATGTCAAGGTTTGTTACTCATTACATGTTTGATTGATTTATATAATTGAGGTTGTACTTAATATAAATATTTACTTTACAATACTTAATAGAAAACTCTGGTTCATAATCACTTTATGATTGTATAAACAAAATAAAAAGGGTAAAAAAATACGTACTGCTGAAAAATTGTCATATTTTCCTTTTTTTTCTATCTTTTATGAGTAGTTTTCTTTCTTATCTATCAAATGTACAAATCAAGTGATTTCTGATATAGGTTGATCTTTTGATGGTTACACATCTCTAACTCTCTCATTTTGTCACTCTATTCATCTGTGTTTCTTCTTATTTTCAATTTTATTCTTGCGTCACCAATGATTATGATAGGGTTTTCGTATTATTTTGATGAGATTGAGATGGTTGTTAGGATTATAAGGATCTCAAAATAATAAAGATGGTGCTAATGTAACACTGGAAAAATGATTGAGTTGGTTTCCTTTATAACATACGGTCACATTTTCATTTTCTTGTAATTATTCTATTTTCATTTTCTTGTAATTATTCTTTTTTCTTTTTTTCTTTTTCATTTTCTACTTATAATTAGTATTTTAGCATATTTTTTAATCTACATAACTTATGTTAATTGTTTAATTATCAGAATATAGAAGATGACATTTTATGTTCTTTAGGATATAAGTATATATTTAATAAATTTTGATGTTCAATACATATCTTTCTAAACTAATTAATGTCAAGGTTTGTTACTCATTACATGTTTGATTGATTTATATAATTGAGGTTGTACTTAATATAAATATTTACTTTACAATACTTAATAAAAAACTCTGGTACATAATCACTTTATGATTGTATAAACAAAATAAAAAGGGTAAAAAAATATGTACTGCTGAAAAATTGTCATATTTTCCTTTTTTTTTTCTATCTTTTATGAGTAATTTTCTTTCTTATCTATCAAATGTACAAATCAAGTGATTTCTGATATAGGTTGATCTTTTGATGGTTACACATCTCTAACTCTCTCATTTTGTCACTCTATTCATCTGTGTTTCTTCTTATTTTCAATTTTATTCTTGCGTCACCAATGATTATGATAGGGTTTTCGTATTTTTGATGAGATTGAGATGGTTGTTAGGATTATAAGGATCTCAAAATAATAAAGGTGGTGCTAATGTAACACTGGAAAAATGATTGAGTTGGTTTCCTTTATAACATACGGTCACATTTTCATTTTCTTGTAATTATTCTATTTTCATTTTCTTGTAATTATTCTTTTTCTTTTTTTCTTTTTCATTTTCTACTTATAATTAGTATTTTAGCATATTTTTTAATCTACATAACTTATGTTAATTGTTTAATTATCAGAATATAGAAGATGACATTTTATGTTCTTTAGGATATAAGTATATATTTAATAAATTTTGATGTTCAATACATATCTTTCTAAACTAATTAATGTCAAGGTTTGTTACTCATTACATGTTTGATTGATTTATATAATTGAGGTTGTACTTAATATAAATATTTACTTTACAATACTTAATAGAAAACTCTGGTTCATAATCACTTTATGATTGTATAAACAAAATAAAAAGGGTAAAAAAATACGTACTGCTGAAAAATTGTCATATTTTCCTTTTTTTTCTATCTTTTATGAGTAATTTTCTTTCTTATCTATCAAATGTACAAATCAAGTGATTTCTGATATAGGTTGATCTTTTGATGGTTACACATCTCTAACTCTCTCATTTTGTCACTCTATTCATCTGTGTTTCTTCTTATTTTCAATTTTATTCTTGCGTCACCAATGATTATGATAGGGTTTTCGTATTATTTTGATGAGATTGAGATGGTTGTTAGGATTATAAGGATCTCAAAATAATAAAGATGGTGCTAATGTAACACTGGAAAAATGATTGAGTTGGTTTCCTTTATAACATACGGTCTCATTTTCATTTTCTTGTAATTATTCTATTTTCATTTTCTTGTAATTATTCTTTTTTCTTTTTTTCTTTTTCATTTTCTACTTATAATTAGTATTTTAGCATATTTTTTAATCTACATAACTTATGTTAATTGTTTAATTATCAGAATATAGAAGATGACATTTTATGTTCTTTAGGATATAAGTATATATTTAATAAATTTTGATGTTCAATACATATCTTTCTAAACTAATTAATGTCAAGGTTTGTTACTCATTACATGTTTGATTGATTTATATAATTGAGGTTGTACTTAATATAAATATTTACTTTACAATACTTAATAGAAAACTCTGGTTCATAATCACTTTATGATTGTATAAACAAAATAAAAAGGGTAAAAAAATATGTACTGCTGAAAAATTGTCATATTTTCCTTTTTTTTTCTATCTTTTATGAGTAGTTTTCTTTCTTATCTATCAAATGTACAAATCAAGTGATTTCTGATATTGGTTGATCTTTTGATTGTTACACATCTCTAACTCTCTCATTTTGTCACTCTATTCATCTGTGTTTCTTCTTATTTTCAATTTTATTCTTGCGTCACCAATGATTATGATAGGGTTTTCGTATTATTTTGATGAGATTGAGATGGTTGTTAGGATTATGAGGATCTCAAAATAATAAAGATGGTGCTAATGTAACACTGGA
This sequence comes from Lathyrus oleraceus, assembly GCF_024323335.1. Classification (NCBI taxonomy): domain Eukaryota; kingdom Viridiplantae; phylum Streptophyta; class Magnoliopsida; order Fabales; family Fabaceae; genus Lathyrus; species Lathyrus oleraceus. Next base: position 156,025 of record NW_026112422.1, read on the forward strand.
AAAATGATTGAGTTGGTTTCCTTTATAACATACGGTCTCATTTTCATTTTCTTGTAATTATTCTATTTTCTTTTTTTCTTTTTCATTTTCTTGTAATTATTCTTTTTTCTTTTATTCTTTTTCATTTTTTACATATAATTAGTATTTTAGCATATTTTTTAATCTATATAACTTATGTAAATTGTTTAATTATCAGAATATAGAAGATGACATTTTATGTTCTTAAGGATATAAGTATATATTTAATTAATTTTGATGTTCAATACATATCTTTCTAAACTAATTAATGTCAAGGTTTTTACTCATTACATGTTTGATTGATTTATATAATTGAGGATGTACTTAATAGAAATATTTAGCTTACATTATTTAATAGAAATCTCTGGTTCATAATCACTTTATGATTGTATAAACAAAATACAAAGGGTAAAAAAATATGTACTGCTGAAAAATTGTCATATTCTCCTTTTTTTTCTATCTTTTATGAGTAATTTTCTTCTTATCTATCAAATGTACAAATCAAGTGATTTCTGATATAGGTTGATTTTTTGAAGGTTACACATCTCTAACTCTCTCATTTTGTCACTCTATTCATCTGTGTTTCTCTTATTTTCAATTTTATTTTGCGTCACCAATGATTATGATAGGGTTTTCGTATTGTTTTGATGAGATTGAGATGTTTGTTAGGATTATAGGATCTCACAATAATAAAGGTGGTGCTAATGTAACACTGGAAAAATGATTGAGTTGGTTTCCTTTATAACATACGGTCTAATTTTCATTTTCTTGTAATTATTCTATTTTCATTTTCTTGTAATTATTCTTTTTTTTTTTTTCTTTTTCATTTTCTACTTATAATTAGTATTTTAGCATATTTTTTAATCTACATAACTTATGTTAATTGTTTAATTATCAGAATATAGAAGATGACATTTTATGTTCTTTAGGATATAAGTATATATTTAATAAATTTTGATGTTCAATACATATCTTTCTAAACTAATTAATGTCAAGGTTTGTTACTCATTACATGTTTGATTGATTTATATAATTGAGGTTGTACTTAATATAAATATTTACTTTACAATACTTAATAGAAAACTCTGGTACATAATCACTTTATGATTGTATAAACAAAATAAAAAGGGTAAAAAAATATGTACTGCTGAAAAATTGTCATATTTTCCTTTTTTTTCTATCTTTTATGAGTAGTTTTCTTTCTTATCTATCAAATGTACAAATCAAGTGATTTCTGATATTGGTTGATCTTTTGATTGTTACACATCTCTAACTCTCTCATTTTGTCACTCTATTCATCTGTGTTTCTTCTTATTTTCAATTTTATTCTTGCGTCACCAATGATTATGATAGGGTTTTCGTATTATTTTGATGAGATTGAGATGGTTGTTAGGATTATGAGGATCTCAAAATAATAAAGATGGTGCTAATGTTACATTGGAAAAATGATTAAGTTGGTTACCTTTATAACATACGGTCACATTTTCATTTTCTTGTAATTATTCTATTTTCATTTTCTTGTAATTATTCTTTTTTCTTTTTTCTTTTTCATTTTCTACTTATAATTAGTATTTTAGCATATTTTTTAATCTGCATAACTTATGTTAATTGTTTAATTATCAGAATATAGAAGATGACATTTTATGTTCTTTAGGATATAAGTATATATTTATAAAATTTTGATGTTCAATACATGTCTTTCGAAACTAATTAATGTCAAGGTTTGTTACTCATTACATGTTTGATTGATTTATATAATTGAGGTTGTACTTAATATAAATATTTACTTTACAATACTTAATAGAAAACTCTGGTTCATAATCACTTTATGATTGTATAAACAAAATAAAAAGGGTAAAAAAATACGTACTGCTGAAAAATTGTCATATTTTCCTTTTTTTCTATCTTTTATGAGTAATTTTCTTTCTTATCTTTCAAATGTACAAATCAAGTGATTTCTGATATAGGTTGATCTTTTGATGGTTACACATCTCTAACTCTCTCATTTTGTCACTCTATTCATCTGTGTTTCCTCTTATTTTCAATTTTATTCTTGCGTCACAAATGATTATGATAGGGTTTTTCGTATTGTTTTGATGAGATTGAGATGTTTGTTAGGATTATGAGGATCTCAAAATAATAAAGGTGGTGCTAATGTAACACTGGAAAAATGATTGAGTTGGTTTCCTTTATAACATACGGTCTCATTTTCATTTTCTTGTAATTATTCTATTTTCTTTTTCATTTTCTTGTAATTATTCTTTTTTCTTTTTTTCTTTTTCATTTTCTACTTATAATTAGTATTTTAGCATATTTTTAGTCTATATAACTTATGTTAATTGTTTAATTATCAGAATATAGAAGATGACATTTTATGTTCTTTAGGATATAAGTATATATTTAATTAATTTTGATGTTCAATACATATCTTTCTAAACTAATTAATGTCAAGGTTTGTTACTCATTACATGTTTGATTGATTTATATAATTGAGGATGTACTTAATATAAATATTTAGCTTACTATATCTAATAGAAATCTCTGGTTCATAATCACTTTATGATTGTATAAACAAAATACAAAGGGTAAAAAAATACGTACTGCTGAAAAATTGTCATATTTTCCTTTTTTTTCTATCTTTTATGAGTAATTTTCTTTCTTATCTATCAAATGTACAGATCAAGTGATTTCTGATATAGGTTGATCTTTTGAAGTTACACATCTCTAACTCTTCATTTTGTCACTCTATTCATCTGTGTTTCCTCTTATTTTCAATTTTATTCTTGCGTCACCAATGATTATGATAGGGTTTTTCGTATTGTTTTGATGAGATTGAGATGTTTGTTAGGATTATGAGGATCTCACAATAATAAAGGTGGTGCTAATGTAACACTGGAAAAATGATTGAGTTGGTTTCCTTTATAACATACGGTCTCATTTTCATTTTCTTGTAATTATTCTATTTTCTTTTTTTCTTTTTCATTTTCTTGTAATTATTCTTTTTTCTTTTTTTCTTTTTCATTTTCTACTTATAATTAGTATTTTAGCATATTTTTTAATCTATATAACTTATGTTAATTGTTTAATTATCAGAATATAGAAGATGACATTTTATGTTCTTTAGGATATAAGTATATATTTAATTAATTTTGATGTTCAATACATATCTTTCTAAACTAATTAATGTCAAGGTTTGTTACTCATTACATGTTTGATTGATTTATATAATTGAGGATGTACTTAATATAAATATTTAGCTTACAATATAATAGAAATCTCTGGTTCATAATCACTTTATGATTGTATAAACAAAATACAAAGGGTAAAAAAATACGTACTGCTGAAAAATTGTCATATTTCCTTTTTTTTCTATCTTTTATGAGTAATTTTCTTTCTTATCTATCAAATGTACAAATCAAGTGATTTCTGATATAGGTTGATCTTTTGAAGGTTACACATCTCTAACTCTTTATTTTGTCACTCTATTCATCTGTGTTTCCTCTTATTTTAAATTTTATTCTTGCGTCACCAATGATTATGATAGGGTTTTCGTATTGTTTTGATGAGATTGAGATGTTTGTTAGGATTATGAGGATCTCACAATAATAAAGGTGGTGCTAATGTAACACTGGAAAAATGATTGAGTTGGTTTCCTTTATAACATACGGTCTCATTTTCATTTTCTTGTAATTATTCTATTTTCTTTTTTTCTTTTTCATTTTCTTGTAATTATTCTTTTTTCTTTTTTTCTTTTTCATTTTCTACTTATAATTAGTATTTTAGCATATTTTTAATCTATATAACTTATGTTAATTGTTTAATTATCAGAATATAGAAGATGACATTTTATGTTGTTAAGGATATAAGTATATATTTAAATAATTTTGATGTTCAATACATATCTTTCTAAACTAATTAATGTCAAGGTTTGTTACTCATTACATGTTTGATTGATTTATATAATTGTGGATGTACTTAATATAAATATTTAGCTTACTATATCTAATAGAAATCTCTGGTTCATAATCACTTTATAATTGTATAAACAAAATACAAATGGTAAAAATATACGTACTGCTGAAAAATTGATATATTTTCCTTTTTTTTCTATATCTTTTATGAGTAATTTTCTTTCTTAACTTTCAACTGTACGGTTCAATTGGTTTCTGATATAAGTTAATCTTTTGAAGTTTACACATCTCTAACTCTCTCATTTTGTCACTCTATTCATCTGTGTTTCTTCTTATTTTCAATTTTAGTTTTGTGTCACCAATGATTATGATAGGGTTTTCGTATTATTTTGATGAGATTGAGATGGTTGTTAGGATTAATAGGATCTCAAAATAATAAAGGTGGTGCTAATGTAACACTGGAAAAATGATGGAGTTGGTTTCCTTTATAACATACGGTCTCATTTTCATTTTCTTGTAATTATTCTATTTTCATTTTCTTGTAATTATTCTTTTTTCTTTTTTTCTTTTTCATTTTCTACTTATAATTAGTATTTTAGCATATTTTTTAATCTACATAACTTATGTTAATTGTTTAATTATCAGAATATAGAAGATGACATTTTATGTTCTTTAGGATATAAGTATATATTTAATAAATTTTGATGTTCAATACATATCTTTCTAAACTAATTAATGTCAAGGTTTGTTACTCATTACATGTTTGATTGATTTATATAATTGAGGTTGTACTTAATATAAATATTTACTTTACAATACTTAATAGAAAACTCTGGTTCATAATCACTTTATGATTGTATAAACAAAATAAAAAGGGTAAAAAAATACGTACTGCTGAAAAATTGTCATATTTTCCTTTTTTTCTATCTTTTATGAGTAATTTTCTTTCTTATCTTTCAAATGTACAAATCAAGTGATTTCGGATACAGGTTGATCTTTTGAAGGTTACACATCTCAAACTTGTTTATTTTGTCACTCTATTCATCTGTGTTTCCTCTTATTTTCAATTTTATTCTTGCGTCACAAATGATTATGATAGAGTTTTTCGTATTGTTTTGATGAGATTGAGATGTTTTTTAGGATTATAAGGATCTCACAATAATAAAGGTGGTGCTAATGTAACACTGGAAAAATGATTGAGTTGGTTTCCTTTATAACATACGGTCTCATTTTCATTTTCTTGTAATTATTCTATTTTCTTTTTCTTTTTCATTTTCTTGTAATTATTCTTTTTTCTTTTTTTCTTTTTCATTTTCTACTTATAATTAGTATTTTAGCATATTTTTAGTCTATATAACTTATGTTAATTGTTTAATTATCAGAATATAGAAGATGACATTTTATGTTGTTAAGGATATAAGTATATATTTAATTAATTTTGATGTTCAATACATATCTTTCTAAACTAATTAATGTCAAGGTTTGTTACTCATTACATGTTTGATTGATTTATATAATTGAGGATGTACTTAATATAAATATTTAGCTTACTATATCTAATAGAAATCTCTGGTTCATAATCACTTTATGATTGTATAAACAAAATAAAAAGGGTAAAAAAATACGTACTGCTGAAAAATTGTCATATTTTCCTTTTTTTTCTATCTTTTATGAGTAATTTTCTTTCTTATCTATCAAATGTACAAATCAAGTGATTTCTGATATAGGTTGATCTTTTGAAGGTTACACATCTCTAACTCTCATTTTGTCACTCTATTCATCTGTGTTTCCTCTTATTTTCAATTTTATTCTTGCGTCACCAATGATTATGATAGGGTTTTCGTATTGTTTTGATGAGATTGAGATGTTTGTTAGGATTATGAGGATCTCACAATAATAAAGGTGGTGCTAATGTAACACTGGAAAAATGATTGAGTTGGTTTCCTTTATAACATACGGTCTCATTTTCATTTTCTTGTAATTATTCTATTTTCTTTTTTCTTTTTCATTTTCTTGTAATTATTCTTTTTTCTTTTTTCTTTTTCATTTTCTACTTATAATTAGTATTTTAGCATATTTTTTAATCTATATAACTTATGTTAATTGTTTAATTATCAGAATATAGAAGATGACATTTTATGTTGTTAAGGATATAAGTATATATTTAATTAATTGTGATGTTCAATACATATCTTTCTAAACTAATTAGTGTCAAGGTTTGTTACTCATTACATGTTTGATTGATTTATATAATTGAGGTTGTACTTAATATAAATATTTACTTTACAATACTTAATAGAAAACTCTGGTTCATAATCACTTTATGAGTGTATAAACAAAATAAAAAGGGTAAAAAATACGTACTACTGAAAAATTGTCATATTTTCCTTTTTTTCTATCTTTTATGAGTAATTTTCTTTCTTATCTTTCAAATGTACAAATCAAGTGATTTCTGATATAGGTTGATCTTTTGATGGTTACACATCTCAAACTTGTTTATTTTGTCACTCTATTCATCTGTGTTTCCTCTTATTTTCAATTTTATTCTTGCGTCACAAATGATTATGATAGGGTTTTTCGTATTGTTTTGATGAGATTGAGATGTTTTTTAGGATTATAAGGATCTCACAATAATAAAGGTGGTGCTAATGTAACACTGGAAAAATGATTGAGTTGGTTTCCTTTATAACATACGGTCTCATTTTCATTTTCTTGTAATTATTCTATTTTCTTTTTCTTTTTCATTTTCTTGTAATTATTCTTTTTTCTTTTTTATCTTTTTCATTTTCTACTTATAATTAGTATTTTAGCATATTTTTAGTCTATATAACTTATGTTAATTGTTTAATTATCAGAATATAGAAGATGACATTTTATGTTCTTTAGGATATAAGTATATATTTAATTAATTTTGATGTTCAATACATATCTTTCTAAACTAATTAATGTCAAGGTTTGTTACTCATTACATGTTTGATTGATTTATATAATTGAGGATGTACTTAATATAAATATTTAGCTTACTATATCTAATAGAAATCTCTGGTTCATAATCACTTTATGATTGTATAAACAAAATACAAATGGTAAAAATATACGTACTGCTGAAAAATTGTCATATTTTCCTTTTTTTTCTATCTTTTATGAGTAATTTTCTTTCTTATCTATCAAATGTACAAATCAAGTGATTTCTGATATAGGTTGATCTTTTGAAGGTTACACATCTCTAACTCTTCATTTTGTCACTCTATTCATCTGTGTTTCCTCTTATTTTCAATTTTATTCTTGCGTCACCAATGATTATGATAGGGTTTTCGTATTGTTTTGATGAGATTGAGATGTTTGTTAGGATTATGAGGATCTCACAATAATAAAGGTGGTGCTAATGTAACACTGGAAAAATGATTGAGTTGGTTTCCTTTATAACATACGGTCTCATTTTCATTTTCTTGTAATTATTCTATTTTCTTTTTTTCTTTTTCATTTTCTTGTAATTATTCTTTTTTCTTTTTTTCTTTTTCATTTTCTACTTATAATTAGTATTTTAGCATATTTTTTAATCTATATAACTTATGTTAATTGTTTAATTATCAGAATATAGAAGATGACATTTTATGTTCTTAGGATATAAGTATATATTTAATTAATTTTGATGTTCAATACATATCTTTCTAAACTAATTAATGTCAAGGTTTGTTACTCATTACATGTTTGATTGATTTATATAATTGAGGATGTACTTAATATAAATATTTAGCTTACTATATCTAATAGAAATCTCTGGTTCATAATCACTTTATGATTGTATAAACAAAATACAAATGGTAAAAATATACGTACTGCTGAAAAATTGATATATTTTCCTTTTTTTTCTATCTTTTATGAGTAATTTTCTTTCTTATCTATCAAATGTACAAATCAAGTGATTTCTGATATAGGTTGATCTTTTGAAGGTTACACATCTCTAACTCTTCATTTTGTCACTCTATTCATCTGTGTTTCCTCTTATTTTCAATTTTATTCTTGCGTCACCAATGATTATGATAGGGTTTTTCGTATTGTTTTGATGAGATTGAGATGTTTGTTAGGATTATGAGGATCTCACAATAATAAAGGTGGTGCTAATGTAACACTGGAAAAATGATTGAGTTGGTTTCCTTTATAACATACGGTCTCATTTTCATTTTCTTGTAATTATTCTATTTTCTTTTTTCTTTTTCATTTTCTTGTAATTATTCTTTTTTCTTTTTTTCTTTTTCATTTTCTACTTATAATTAGTATTTTAGCATATTTTTTAATCTATATAACTTATGTTAATTGTTTAATTATCAGAATATAGAAGATGACATTTTATGTTCTTAAGGATATAAGTATATATTTAATTAATTTTGATGTTCAATACATATCTTTCTAAACTAATTAATGTCAAGGTTTGTTACTCATTACATGTTTGATTGATTTATATAATTGAGGATGTACTTAATATAAATATTTAGCTTACAATATCTAATAGAAATCTCTGGTTCATAATCACTTTATGATTGTATAAACAAAATACAAATGGTAAAAAAATACGTACTGCTGAAAAATTGTCATATTTTCCTTTTTTTTCTATCTTTTATGAGTAATTTTCTTTCTTATCTATCAAATGTACAAATCAAGTGATTTCTGATATAGGTTGATCTTTTGATGGTTACACATCTCTAACTCTTTATTTTGTCACTCTATTCATCTGTGTTTCCTCTTATTTTCAATTTTATTCTTGCGTCACCAATGATTATGATAGGGTTTTCGTATTGTTTTGATGAGATTGAGATGTTTGTTAGGATTATGAGGATCTCACAATAATAAAGGTGGTGCTAATGTAACACTGGAAAAATGATTGAGTTGGTTTCCTTTATAACATACGGTCTCATTTTCATTTTCTTGTAATTATTCTATTTTCTTTTTTTCTTTTCATTTTCTTGTAATTATTCTTTTTTCTTTTTTCTTTTTCATTTTCTACTTATAATTAGTATTTTAGCATATTTTTTAATCTATATAACTTATGTTAATTGTTTAATTATCAGAATATAGAAGATGACATTTTATGTTCTTAAGGATATAAGTATATATTTAATTAATTTTGATGTTCAATACATATCTTTCTAAACTAATTAATGTCAAGGTTTGTTACTCATTACATGTTTGATTGATTTATATAATTGAGGATGTACTTAATATAAATATTTAGCTTACAATATCTAATAGAAATCTCTGGTTCATAATCACTTTATGATTGTATAAACAAAATACAAAGGGTAAAAAAATACGTACTGCTGAAAAATTGTCATATTTTCCTTTTTTTTCTATCTTTTATGAGTAATTTTCTTTCTTATCTATCAAATGTACAGATCAAGTGATTTCTGATATAGGTTGATCTTTTGAAGGTTACACATCTCTAACTTTCATTTTGTCACTCTATTCATCTGTGTTTCCTCTTATTTTAAATTTTATTCTTGCGTCACCAATGATTATGATAGGGTTTTTCGTATTGTTTGATGAGATTGAGATGTTTGTTAGGATTATGAGGATCTCACAATAATAAAGGTGGTGCTAATGTAACACTGGAAAAATGATTGAGTTGGTTTCCTTTATAACATACGGTCTCATTTTCATTTTCTTGTAATTATTCTATTTTCTTTTTTTCTTTTTCATTTTCTTGTAATTATTCTTTTTTCTTTTTTTCTTTTTCATTTTCTACTTATAATTAGTATTTTAGCATATTTTTTAATCTATATAACTTATGTTAATTGTTTAATTATCAGAATATAGAAGATGACATTTTATGTTCTTAAGGATATAAGTATATATTTAATTAATTTTGATGTTCAATACATATCTTTCTAAACTAATTAATGTCAAGGTTTGTTACTCATTACATGTTTGATTGATTTATATAATTGAGGATGTACTTATTAGAAATATTTAGCTTACATTATTTAATAGAAATATCTGGTTCATAATCACTTTATGATTGTATAAACAAATTACAAAGGGTAAAAAAATATGTACTGCTGAAAAATTGTCATATTCTCCTGATTTTCTATCTTTTATGTGTAGTTTTCTTTCTTATCTATCAAATGTACAGATCAAGTGATTTCTGATATAGGTGACACATCTCTAACTCTCTCATTTTGTCACTCTATTCATCTGTGTTTCTTCTTATTTTCAATTTTAGTTTATCGTCACCAATGATTATGATAGGGTTTTCGTATTATTTTGATGAGATTGAGATGGTTGTTAGGATTAATAGGATCTCAAAATAATAAAGATGGTGCTAATGTAACACTGGAAAAATGATTGAGTTGGTTTCCTTTATGACATACCGTCTCATTTTCATTTTCTTGTAATTATTCTATTTTCATTTTCTTGTAATTATTCTTTTTTCTTTTTTTCTTTTTCATTTTCTACTTATAATTAGTATTTTAGCATATTTTTTAATCTACATAACTTATGTTAATTGTTTAATTATCAGAATATAGAAGATGACATTTTATGTTCTTTAGGATATAAGTATATATTTAATAAATTTTGATGTTCAATACATATCTTTCTAAACTAATTAATGTCAAGGTTTGTTACTCATTACATGATTGATTGATTTATATAATTGAGGTTGTACCTAATATAAATATTTACTTTACAATACTTAATAGAAAACTCTGGTTCATAATCACTTTATGATTGTATAAACAAAAAAAAAGGGTAAACAAATACGTACTGCTGAAAAATTGTCATTTTTTCCTTTTTTTTCTATCTTTTATGAGTAATTTTCTTTCTTATCTTTCAAATGTACAAATCAAATGATTTCTGATATAGGTTGATCTTTTGATGGTTACACATCTCTAACTCTCTCATTTTGTCACTCCATTCATCTGTGTTTCCTCTTATTTTAAATTTTATTCTTGCATCCCCAATGATTATGATAGGGTTTCTCGTATTGTTTTGATGAGATTGAGATGTTTGTTAGGATTATGAGGATCTCAAAATAATAAAGGTGGTGATAATGTAACACTGGAAACATGATTGAGTTGGTTTCCTTTATAACATACGGTCTCATTTTCATTTTCTTGTAATTATTCTATTTTCTTTTTTCTTTTTCATTTTCTTGTAATTATTCTTTTTTCTTTTTTCTTTTTCATTTTTTACATATAATTAGTATTTTAGCATATTTTTTAATCTATATAACTTATGTTAATTGTTTAATTATCAGAATATAGAAGATGACATTTTATGTTCTTAAGGATATAAGTATATATTTAATTAATTTTGATGTTCAATACATATCTTTCTAAACTAATTAATGTCAAGGTTTTTACTCATTACATGTTTGATTGATTTATATAATTGAGGATGTACTTAATAGAAATATTTAGCTTACATTATTTAATAGAAATCTCTGGTTCATAATCACTTTATGATTATATAAACAAAATACAAAGGGTAAAAAAATATGTACTGCTGAAAAATTGTCATATTCTCCTTTTTTTCTATCTTTTATGAGTAATTTTCTTTCTTATCTATCAAATGTACAGATCAAGTGATTTCTGATATAGGTTGATTTTTTGAAGATTACACATCTCTAACTCTCTCATTTTGTCACTCTATTCATCTGTGTTTCCTCTTATTTTCAATTTTATTTTTCGTCACCAATGATTATGATAGGGTTTTCGTATTGTTTTGATGAGATTGAGATGTTTGTTAGGATTATAGGATCTCACAATAATAAAGGTGGTGCTAATGTAACACTTGAAAAATGATTGAGTTGGTTTCCTTTATAACATACGGTCTCATTTTCATTTTCTTGTAATTATTCTTTTTTTTTTTTCTTTTTCATTTTCTTGTAATTATTCTTTTTTCTTTTTCTTTTTCATTTTCTACTTATAATTAGTATTTTAGCATATTTTTAATCTACATAACTTATGTTAATTGTTTAATTATCAGAATATAGAAGATGACATTTTATGTTCTTTAGGATATAAGTATATATTTAATAAATTTTGATGTTCAATACATATCTTTCTAAACTAATTAATGTCAAGGTTTGTTACTCATTACATGTTTGATTGATTTATATAATTGAGGTTGTACTTAATATAAATATTTACTTTACAATACTTAATAGAAAACTGGTTCATAATCACTTTATGATTGTATAAACAAAATAAAAAGGGTAAAAAAATACGTACTGCTGAAAAATTGTCATATTTTCCTTTTTTTTCTATCTTTTATGAGTAGTTTTCTTTCTTATCTATCAAATGTACAAATAAAGTGATTTCTGATATTGGTTGATCTTTTGATGGTTACACATCTCTAACTCTCTCATTTTGTCACTCTATTCATCTGTGTTTCTCTTATTTTCAATTTTATTCTTGCGTCACCAATGATTATGATAGGGTTTTCGTATTATTTTGATGAGATTGAGATGGTTGTTAGGATTATAAGGATCTCAAAATAATAAAGATGGTGCTAATGTAACACTGGAAAAATGATTGAGTTGGTTTCCTTTATAACATACGGTCACATTTTCATTTTCTTGTAATTATTCTATTTTCATTTTCTTGTAATTATTCTTTTTCTTTTTTTCTTTTTCATTTTCTACTGATAATTAGTATTTTAGCATATTTTTTAATCTACATAACTTATGTTAATTGTTTAATTATCAGAATATAGAAGATGACATTTTATGTTCTTTAGGATATAAGTATATATTTAATAAATTTTGATGTTCAATACATATCTTTCTAAACTAATTAATGTCAAGGTTTGTTACTCATTACATGTTTGATTGATTTATATAATTGAGGTTGTACTTAATATAAATATTTACTTTATAATACTTAATAAAAAACTCTGGTTCATAATCACTTTATGATTGTATAAACAAAATAAAAAGGGTAAAAAAATTCGTACTGCTGAAAAAATTGTCATATTTTCCTTTTTTTTCTAACTTTTCTGAGTAATTTCTTTCTTATCTATCAAATGTACAAATCAAGTGATTTCTGATATAGGTTGATCTTTTGATGGTTACACATCTCTAACTCTCTCATTTTATCACTCTATTCATCTGTGTTTCCTCTTATTTTCAATTTTATTTTGCGTCACCAATGATTATGATAGGGTTTTCGTATTGTTTTGATGAGATTGAGATGGTTGTTAGGATTATGAGGATCTCAAAATAATAAAGGTGGTGCTAATGTAACACTGGAAAAATGATTGAGTTGGTTTCCTTTATAACATACGGTCTCATTTTCATTTTCTTGTAATTATTCTATTTTCATTTTCTTGTAATTATTCTTTTTTCTTTTTTTCTTTTCATTTTCTACTTATAATTAGTATTTTAGCATATTTTTTAATCTATATAACTTATGTTAATTGTTTAATTATCAGAATATAGAAGATGACATTTTATGTTCTTTAGGATATAAGTATATATTTAATAAATTTTGATGTTCAATACATATCTTTCTAAACTAATTAATGTCAAGGTTTGTTACTCATTACATGTTTGATTGATTTATATAATTGAGGTTGTACTTAATATAAATATTTACTTACAATACTTAATAGAAAACTCTGGTTCATAATCACTTTATGATTGTATAAACAAAAAAAAGGGTAAAAAAATACGTACTGCTGAAAAATTGTCATATTTTCTTTTTTTTCTATCTTTTATGAGTAATTTTCTTTCTTATCTATCAAATGTACAAATCAAGTGATTTCTGATATAGGTTGATCTTTTGATGGTTACACATCTCTAACTCTCTCATTTTGTCACTCTATTCATCTGTGTTTCTCTTATTTTCAATTTTATTCTTGCGTCACCAATGATTATGATAGGGTTTTCGTATTATTTTGATGAGATTGAGATGGTTGTTAGGATTATAAGGATCTCAAAATAATAAAGGTGGTGCTAATGTAACACTGGAAAAATGATTGAGTTGGTTTCCTTTATAACATACGGTCTCATTTTCATTTTCTTGTAATTATTCTATTTCATTTTCTTGTAATTATTCTTTTTCTTTTTTTTTTTCATTTTCTACTTATAATTAGTATTTTAGCATATTTTTTAATCTACATAACTTATGTTAATTGTTTAATTATCAGAATATAGAAGATGACATTTTATGTTCTTTAGGATATAAGTATATATTTAATAAATTTGATGTTCAATACATATCTTTCTAAACTAATTAATGTCAAGGTTTGTTACTCATTACATGTTTGATTGATTTATATAATTGAGGTTGTACTTAATATAAATATTTACTTTACAATACTTAATAGAAAACTCTGGTTCATAATCACTTTATGATTGTATAAACAAAATAAAAGGGTAAAAAAATACGTACTGCTGAAAAATTGTCATATTTTCCTTTTTTTTCTATCTTTATGAGTAATTTTCTTTCTTATCTATCAAATGTACAAATCAAGTGATTTCTGATATAGGTTGATCTTTTGATGGTTACATATCTCTAACTCTCTCATTTTGTCACTCTATTCATCTGTGTTTCTTCTTATTTTCAATTTTAGTTTTGCGTCACCAATGATTATGATAGGGTTTTCGTATTATTTTGATGAGATTGAGATGGTTGTTAGGATTAATAGGATCTCAAAATAATAAAGATGGTGCTAATGTAACACTGGAAAAATGATTGAGTTGGTTTCCTTTATAACATACCGTCTCATTTTCATTTTCTTGTAATTATTCTTTTTTCTTTTTTTCTTTTTCATTTTCTACTTATAATTAGTATTTTAGCATATTTTTTAATCTACATAACTTATGTTAATTGTTTAATTATCAGAATATAGAAGATGACATTTTATGTTCTTTAGGATATAAGTATATATTTAATAAATTTTGATGTTCAATACATATCTTTCTAAACTAATTAATGTCAAGGTTTGTTACTCATTACATGTTTGATTGATTTATATAATTGAGGTTGTACTAATATAAATATTTACTTTACAATACTTAATAAAAAACTCTGGTTCATAATCACTTTATGATTGTATAAACAAAAAAAAGGGTAAAAAAATACGTACTGCTGAAAAATTGTCATATTTTCCTTTTTTTCTATCTTTTATGAGTAATTTTCTTTCTTATCTATCAAATGTACAAATCAAGTGATTTCTGATATAGGTTGATCTTTTGATGGTTACACATCTCTAACTCTCTCATTTTGTCACTCTATTCATCTGTGTTTCCTCTTATTTTCAATTTTATTCTTGCATCACCAATGATTATGATAGGGTTTTTCGTATTGTTTTGATGAGATTGAGATGTTTGTTAGGATTATGAGGATCTCAAAATAATAAAGGTGGTGCTAATGTAACACTGGAAACATGATTGAGTTGGTTTCCTTTATAACATACGGTCTCATTTTCATTTTCTTGTAATTATTCTATTTTCTTTTTTCTTTTTCATTTTCTTGTAATTATTCTTTTTTCTTTTTTCTTTTTCATTTTTTACATATAATTAGTATTTTAGCATATTTTTTAATCTATATAACTTATGTAAATTGTTTAATTATCAGAATATAGAAGATGACATTTTATGTTCCTAAGGATATAAGTATATATTTAATTAATTTTGATGTTCAATACAAATCTTTCTAAACTAATTAATGTCAAGGTTTTTAACTCATTACATGTTTGATTGATTTATATAATTGAGGATGTACTTAATAGAAATATTTAGCTTACATTATTTAATAGAAATCTCTGGTTCATAATCACTTTATGATTATAAACAAAATACAAAGGGTAAAAAAATATGTACTGCTGAAAAATTGTCATATTCTCCTTTTTTTTCTATCTTTTATGAGTAATTTTCTTTCTTATCTATCAAATGTACAGATCAAGTGATTTCTGATATAGGTTGATTTTTTGAAGTTACACATCTCTAACTCTCTCATTTTGTCACTCTATTCATCTGTGTTTCCTCTTATTTTCAATTTTATTTTTCGTCACCAATGATTATGATAGGGTTTTCGTATTGTTTGATGAGATTGAGATGTTTGTTAGGATTATAGGATCTCACAACAATAAGGTGGTGCTAATGTAACACTGGAAAAATGATTGAGTTGGTTTCCTTTATAACATACGGTCTCATTTTCATTTTCTTGTAATTATTCTTTTTTCTTTTTCTTTTTCATTTTCTTGTAATTATTCTTTTTTCTTTTTTCTTTTTTTCATTTTCTACTTATAATTAGTATTTTAGCATATTTTTTAATCTACATAACTTATGTTAATTGTTTAATTATCAGAATATAGAAGATGACATTTTATGTTCTTTAGGATATAAGTATATATTTAATAAATTTTGATGTTCAATACATATCTTTCTAAACTAATTAATGTCAAGGTTTGTTACTCATTACATGTTTGATTGATTTATATAATTGAGGTTGTACTTAATATAAATATTTACTTTACAATACTTAATAGAAAACTCTGGTTCATAATCACTTTATGATTGTATAAACAAAATAAAAAGGGTAAAAAAATACGTACTGCTGAAAAATTGTCATATTTTCCTTTTTTTTCTATCTTTTATGACTAGTTTTCTTTCTTATCTATCAAATGTACAAATCAAGTGATTTCTGATATAGGTTGATCTTTTGATGGTTACACATCTCTAACTCTCTCATTTTGTCACTCTATTCATCTGTGTTTCTTCTTATTTTCAATTTTATTCTTGCGTCACCAATGATTATGATAGGGTTTTCGTATTATTTTGATGAGATTGAGATGGTTGTTAGGATTATAAGGATCTCAAAATAATAAAGATGGTGCTAATGTAACACTGGAAAAATGATTGAGTTGGTTTCCTTTATAACATACGGTCACATTTTCATTTCTTGTAATTATTCTATTTTCATTTTCTTGTAATTATTCTTTTTCTTTTTTTCTTTTTCATTTTCTACTTATAATTAGTATTTTAGCATATTTTTTAATCTACATAACTTATGTTAATTGTTTAATTATCAGAATATAGAAGATGACATTTTATGTTCTTTAGGATATAAGTATATATTTAATAAATTTTGATGTTCAATACATATCTTTCTAAACTAATTAATGTCAAGGTTTGTTACTCATTACATGTTTGATTGATTTATATAATTGAGGTTGTACTTAATATAAATATTTACTTTACAATACTTAATAGAAAACTCTGGTTCATAATCACTTTATGATTGTATAAACAAAATAAAAAGGGTAAAAAAATACGTACTGCTGAAAAATTGTCATATTTTCCTTTTTTTCTATCTTTTATGAGTAATTTTCTTTCTTATCTATCAAATGTACAAATCAAGTGATTTCTGATATAGGTTGATCTTTTGATGGTTACACATCTCTAACTCTCTCATTTTGTCACTCTATTCATCTGTGTTTCCTCTTATTTTCAATTTTATTTTCGTCACCAATGATTATGATAGGGTTTTCGTATTATTTTGATGAGATTGAGATGGTTGTTAGGATTAATAGGATCTCAAAATAATAAAGGTGGTGCTAATGTAACACTGGAAAAATGATTGAGTTGGTTTCCTTTATAACATACGGTCTCATTTTCATTTTCTTGTAATTATTCTATTTTCATTTTCTTGTAATTATTCTTTTTCTTTTTTTTCTTTTTCATTTTCTACTTATAATTAGTATTTTAGCATATTTTTTAATCTACATAACTTATGTTAATTGTTTAATTATCAGAATATAGAAGATGACATTTTATGTTCTTTAGGATATAAGTATATATTTAATAAATTTTGATGTTCAATACATATCTTTCTAAACTAATTAATGTCAAGGTTTGTTACTCACTACATGTTTGATTGATTTATATAATTGAGGTTGTACTTAATATAAATATTTACTTTACAATACTTAATAGAAAACTCTGGTTCATAATCACTTTATGATTGTATAAACAAAATAAAAAGGGTAAAAAAATACGTACTGCTGAAAAATTGTCATATTTTCCTTTTTTTCTATCTTTTATGAGTAATTTTCTTTCTTATCTATCAAATGTACAAATCAAGTGATTTCTGATATAGGTTGATCTTTTGATGGTTACACATCTCTAACTCTCTCATTTTGTCACTCTATTCATCTGTGTTTCTTCTTATTTTCAATTTTATTTTGCGTCACCAATGATTATGATAGGGTTTTCGTATTATTTTGATGAGATTGAGATGGTTGTTAGGATTATAGGATCTCAAATAATAAAGATGGTGCTAATGTAACACTGGAAAAATGATTGAGTTGGTTTCCTTTATAACATACGGTCTCATTTTCATTTTCTTGTAATTATTCTATTTTCATTTTCTTGTAATTATTCTTTTTTCTTTTTCTTTTTCATTTTCTACTTATAATTAGTATTTTAGCATATTTTTTAATCTACATAACTTATGTTAATTGTTTAATTATCAGAATATAGAAGATGACATTTTATGTTCTTTAGGATATAAGTATATATTTAATAAATTTGATGTTCAATACATATCTTTCTAAACTAATTAATGTCAAGGTTTGTTACTCATTACATGTTTGATTGATTTATATAATTGAGGTTGTACTTAATATAAATATTTACTTTACAATACTTAATAAAAAACTCTGGTTCATAATCACTTTATGATTGTATAAACAAAAAAAGGGTAAAAAAATACGTACTGCTGAAAAATTGTCATATTTTCCTTTTTTTTCTATCTTTTATGAGTAATTTTCTTTCTTATCTATCAAATGTACAAATCAAGTGATTTCTGATATAGGTTGATCTTTTGATGGTTACACATCTCTAACTCTCTCATTTTGTCACTCCATTCATCTGTGTTTCCTCTTATTTTAAATTTTATTCTTGCACCAATGATTATGATAGGGTTTTCGTATTGTTTTGATGAGATTGAGATGTTTGTTAGGATTATGAGGATCTCAAAATAATAAAGGTGGTGCTAATGTAACACTGGAAACATGATTGAGTTGGTTTCCTTTATAACATACGGTCTCATTTTCATTTCTTGTAATTATTCTATTTTCTTTTTTCTTTTTCATTTTCTTGTAATTATTCTTTTTTCTTTTTCTTTTTCATTTTTACATATAATTAGTATTTTAGCATATTTTTTAATCTATATAACTTATGTAAATTGTTTAATTATCAGAATATAGAAGATGACATTTTATGTTCTTAAGGATATAAGTATATATTTAATTAATTTTGATGTTCAATACATATCTTTCTAAACTAATTAATGTCAAGGTTTTAACTCATTACATGTTTGATTGATTTATATAATTGAGGATGTACTTAATAGAAATATTTAGCTTACATTATTTAATAGAAATCTCTGGTTCATAATCACTTTATGATTGTATAAACAAAATACAAAGGGTAAAAAAATATGTACTGCTGAAAAATTGTCATATTCTCCTTTTTTTTCTATCTTTTATGAGTAATTTTCTTTCTTATCTATCAAATGTACAGATCAAGTGATTTCTGATATAGGTTGATCTTTTGAAGGTTACACATCTCTAACTCTCTCATTTTGTCACTCTATTCATCTGTGTTTCTCTTATTTTCAATTTTATTCTTGCTCACCAATGATTATGATAGGGTTTTCGTATTGTTTGATGAGATTGAGATGTTGTTAGGATTATAGGATCTCACAATAATAAAGGTGGTGCTAATGTAACACTGGAAAAATGATTGAGTTGTTTCCTTTATAACATACGGTCTCATTTTCATTTTCTTGTAATTATTCTTTTTCTTTTTTCTTTTCATTTTCTTGTAATTATTTTTTTCTTTTTTTCTTTTTCATTCTACTTATAATTAGTATTTTAGCATATTTTTTAATCTACATAACTTATGTTAATTGTTTAATTATCAGAATATAGAAGATGACATTTTATGTTCTTTAGGATATAAGTATATATTTAATAAATTTTGATGTTCAATACATATCTTTCTAAACTAATTAATGTCAAGGTTTGTTACTCATTACATGTTTGATTGATTTATATAATTGAGGTTGTACTTAATATAAATATTTACTTTACAATACTTAATAGAAAACTCTGGTTCATAATCACTTTTCCTTTTTTTCTATCTTTTATGAGTAATTTTCTTTCTTATCTATCAAATGTACAAATCAAGTGATTTCTGATATAGGTTGATCTTTTGATGGTTACACATCTCTAACTCTCTCATTTTGTCACTCTATTCATCTGTGTTTCTTCTTATTTTCAATTTTATTCTTGCGTCACCAATGATTATGATAGGGTTTTCGTATTATTTTGATGAGATTGAGATGGTTGTTAGGATTATAAGGATCTCAAAATAATAAAGATGGTGCTAATGTAACACTGGAAAAATGATTGAGTTGGTTTCCTTTATAACATACGGTCACATTTTCATTTCTTGTAATTATTCTATTTTCATTTTCTTGTAATTATTCTTTTTCTTTTTTTCTTTTTCATTTTCTACTTATAATTAGTATTTTAGCATATTTTTAATCTACATAACTTATGTTATTGTTTAATTATCAGAATATAGAAGATGACATTTTATGTTCTTTAGGATATAAGTATATATTTAATAAATTTTGATGTTCAATACATATCTTTCTAAACTAATTAATGTCAAGGTTTGTTACTCATTACATGTTTGATTGATTTATATAATTGAGGTTGTACTTAATATAAATATTTACTTACAATACTTAATAAAAAACTCTGGTTCATAATCACTTTATGATTGTATAAACAAAATAAAAAGGGTAAAAAAATACGTACTGCTGAAAAATTGTCATATTTTCCTTTTTTTCTATCTTTTATGAGTAATTTTCTTTCTTATCTATCAAATGTACAAATCAAGTGATTTCTGATATAGGTTGATCTTTTGATGGTTACATCTCTAACTCTTCATTTTGTCACTCTATTCATCTGTGTTTCCTCTTATTTCAATTTATTCTTGCGTCACCAATGATTATGATAGGGTTTTCGTATTGTTTTGATGAGATTGAGATGTTTGTTAGGATTATGAGGATCTCACAATAATAAAGGTGGTGCTAATGTAACACTGGAAATGATTGAGTTGTTTCCTTTATAACATACGGTCTCATTTTCATTTTCTTGTAATTATTCTTTTTTCTTTTTTTCTTTTCATTTTCTTGTAATTATTCTTTTCTTTTTTCTTTTTCATTTCTTTTTCTTTTTCTTTTTTCTTTTCATTTTATAATTAGTATTTTAGCATATTTTTAATCTATATAACTTATGTTAATTATTAATTATCAGAATATAGAAGATGACATTTTATGTTCTTTAGGATATAAGTATATATTTAATTAATTTTGATGTTCAATACATATCTTTCTAAACTAATTAATGTCAAGGTTTTTACTCATTACATGTTTGATTGATTTATATAATTGAGGATGTACTTAATAGAATATTTAGCTTACATTATTAATAGAAATCTCTGGTTCATAATCACTTTTTGATTGTATAAACAAAATACAAAGGTTAAAAAAATACGTACTGCTGAAAAATTGTCAAATTTTCCTTTTTTTTCTATCTTTTATGAGTAATTTTCTTTCTTATCTATCAAAAGTACGGATCAATTGATTTCTGATATAGGTTAATCTTTTGAAGTTACACATCTCTAAGTTGTTATTTTGTCTCTCTATTCATCTGTGTTTCTTCTTATTTTCAATTTTATTCTTCCATCACCAACGATTATGATAGGGTTTTCATATCGTTTTTATGATATTGAGATGTTTGTTAGGATTATGAGGATCTCACAATAATAAAGGTGATGCTAATGTAACACTGGAAAAATGATTGAGTTGGTTTCCTTTATACATACGGTCTCATTTTCATTTTCTTGTAATTATTTCTTTCTTTTTGTTTTTCATTTTCTTGTAATTTTTTTTTTTCTCTTTTCATTTTCTACTTATATTAGTATTTTAGCATATTTTTAATATGTATAACTTATGTTAATTGTTTAATTATAAGAATATAGAAGATGACATTTTATGTTCTTTAGGATATAAGTATAAATTTAATTAATTTGATGTTCAATACATATCTTTCTAAACTATTAATGTCAAAGTTTGTTACTCATTACATGTTTGATTGACGTATATAATTGAGGATGTACTTAACAAAAATATTTAGCTTACATTATTTAATAGAAATCTCTGGTTCATAATCACTTTATGATTGTATAAACAAAATACAAAAGGTAAAAAAATACGTACTGCTAAAAATTGTCATATTTTCCGTTTTTTCTATCTTTTATGAGTAATTTCTTTCTTATCTATCAAATGTACAGATCAAGTGGTTTCGGATATAGGTTGATCTTTTGAAGGTTACGCATCTCTAACTTGTTTATTTTGTCACTCTATTCATCCGTGTTTCCTCTATTTTCAATTTTATTCTTGCGTCACCAATGATTATGATAGGGTTTTTCGTATTGTTTGATGAGATTGAGATGATTGTTAGGATTATGAGGATCTCACAATAATAAAGGTGATGCTAATGTAACACTGGAAAAATGATTGAGTGGGTTCCTTTATACCATACGGTCTCATTTTCATTTTCTTGTAATTATTCTTTTTTCTTTTTCTACTTATAATTAGTATTTTAGCATTTTTAATCTGTATAACTTATGTCTATTGTTTAATTATTAGAATATAGAAGATGACATTTTATGTTCTTTAGGATATAAGTATATATTTAATTAATTTTGATGTTCAATACATATCTTTCTAAACGATTTATTGTCAAGGTTTGTTAATCATTACATGTTTGATTGATTTAAATAATTGAGGATGTACTTAATAGAAATATTTAGCTTACATTATTAATAGAAATCTCTGGTTCATAATCAATTTATAATTGTATAACAAAATACAAAGGCTAAAAAATACGTACTACGTAAAAATTGTCATATTTCCTTTTTTTCTATCTTTTATGAGTAATTTTCTTTATTATCTATCAAATGTATAAATCAAGTGATTTCTGATATAGGCTGATATTTTGAAGGTTACACATCTCTAACATGTTTATTTTGTCGCTATTCATCTGTGTTTCCTCTTATTTTCAATTTTTTCCTACGTCACCAATGATTATGATAGGGTTTTTGTATTGTTTGATGAGATTGAGATGTTTGTTAGGATTATGAGGATCTCACAATAATAAAGGTGGTGCTAATGTAACACTGGAAAAATGATTGAGTTGGTTTCCTTTAATACATACTGTTCATTTTCATTTCTTGTAATTATTCTATTTTTTTTTTTCTTTTTATTTTCTTGTAATTATTCTTTTTCATTTTTTTCTTTTTCATTTTCTACTTATAATTAATATTTTAGCATTTTTTAATCTATAACTTATGTTAATTATTTAATTATCAGAATATAGAAGATGACATTTTATGTTCTTTAGGATATAAGTATATATTTAATTAATTTTGATGTTCAATACATATCTTTCTAAACTAATTAATGTCAAGGTTTGTTACTCATTACATGTTTGATTGATTTATATAATTGAGGATTACTTAATATAAATATTTAGCTTACAATATTTAATAGAAATTTCTGGTTCATAATCACTTTTTGATTGTATAAACAAAATACAAAGGTTAAAAAATACGTACTGCTGAAAAATTGTCATATTTCCTTTTTTTTCTATCTTTATGAGTAATTTTCTTTCTTATCTATCAAAAGTACGGATCAATTGATTTCTGATATAGGTTAATCTTTTGAAGGTTACACATCTCTAAGTTGTTTATTTTGTCTCTCTATTCATCTGTGTTTCCTCTTATTTTCAATTTTATTCTTCCATCACCAACGATTATGATAGGGTTTTTCATATCGTTTTTATGATATTGAGATGTTTGTAAGGATTATGAGGATCTCACAATAATAAAGGTGATGCTAATGTAACACTGGAAAAATGATTGAGTTGGTTTCCTTTATACATACGGTCTCATTTTCATTTCTTGTAATTATTATATTTTCTTTTGTTTTTCATTTCTTGTAATTATTCTTTTTCTTTTCTCTCTTTCATTTTCTACTTATATTAGTATTTTAGCATATTTTAATATGTATAAATTATGTTAATTGTTTAATTATAAGAATATAGAAGATGACATTTTATGTTCTTTAGGATATAAGTATAAATTAATTAATTTTGATGTTCAATACATATCTTTCTAAACTATTAATGTCAAGTTTGTTACTCATTACGTGTTTGATTGACGTATATAATTGAGGATGTACTTAACAAAAATATTTAGCTTACATTATTTAATAGAAATCTCTGGTTCATAATCACTTTATGATTGTATAAACAAAATACAAAAGGTAAAAAAATACGTACTGCTATAAATTGTCATATTTTCCGTATTTTTCTATCTTTTATGAGTAATTTTCTTTCTTATCTATCAAATGTACAGATCAAGTGGTTTCGGATATAGGTTGATCTTTTGAAGGTTACGCATCTCTAACTTGTTTATTTTGTCACTCTATTCATCCGTGTTCCTCTTATTTTCAATTTTATTCTTGCGTCACCAATTATTATGATAGGGTTTTTCGTATTGTTTTGATGAGATTGAGATGATTGTTAGGATTATGAGGATCTCACAATAATAAAGGTGATGCTAATGTAACACTGGAAAAATGATTGAGTTGGGTTCCTTTATACCATACGGTCTCATTTTCATTTTCTTGTAATTATTCTTTTTCTTTTCTACTTATATTAGTATTTTAGCATATTTTTTAATCTGTATAACTTATGTCTATTGTTTAATTATTAGAATATAGAAGATGACATTTTATGTTCTTTAGGATATAAGTATATATTTAATTAATTTTGATGTTCAATACATATCTTTCTAAACGATTTATGTCAAGGTTTGTTAATCATTACATGTTTGATTGATTTAAATAATTGAGGATGTACTTAATAGAAATATTTAGCTTACATTATTTAATAGAAATCTCTGGTTCATAATCACTTTATAATTGTATAAACAAAATACAAAGGCTAAAGAAATACGTACTACGTAAAAATTGTCATATTTTCTTTTTTTTCTATCTTTTATGAGTAATTTTCTTTATTATCTATCAAATGTATAAATCAAGTGATTTCTGATATAGGCTGATATTTTGAAGGTTACACATCTCTAACATGTTTATTTTGTCGCTTTATTCATGTGTTTCCTCTTATTTTCAATTTTTCCTACGTCACCAATGATTATGATAGGGTTTTTGTATTGTTTTGATGAGATTGAGATGTTTGTTAGGATTATGAGGATCTCACAATAATAAAGGTGGTGCTAATGTAACACTGGAAAAATGATTGAGTTGGTTTCCTTTAATACATACTGTTTATTTTCATTTTCTTGTAATTATTCTATTTTCTTTTTTTTCTTTTTCATTTTCTTGTAATTATTCTTTTCTTTTTTTCTTTTTCATTTCTACTTATAATTAATATTTTAGCATATTTTTAATCTATATAACTTATGTTAATTATTAATTATCAGAATATAGAAGATGACATTTTATGTTCTTTAGGATATAAGTATATATTTAATTAATTTTGATGTTCAATACATATCTTTCTAAACTAATTAATGTCAAGGTTTGTTACTCATTACATGTTTGATTGATTATATAATTGAGGATTTACTTATATAAATATTTAGCTTACAATATTTAATAGAAATTTCTGGTTCATAATCACTTTTTGATTGTATAAACAAAATACAAAGGTTAAAAAAATACGTACTGCTGAAAAATTGTCATATTTTCCTTTTTTTTCTATCTTTTATGAGTAATTTTCTTCTTATCTATCAAAAGTACGGATCAATTGATTTCTGATATAGGTTAATCTTTTGAAGGTTACACATCTCTAAGTTGTTTATTTTGTCTCTCTATTCATCTGTGTTTCCTCTTATTTTCAATTTTATTCTTCCATCACCAACGATTATGATAGGGTTTTTCATATCGTTTTTATGATATTGAGATGTTTGTAAGGATTATGAGGATCTCACAATAATAAAGTGATGCTAATGTAACACTGGAAAAATGATTGAGTTGGTTTCCTTTATACCATACGGTCTCATTTTCATTTTTTGTAATTATTATATTTTCTTTTTTGTTTTTCATTTTCTTGTAATTATTCTTTTTCTTTTCTCTCTTTCATTTTCTACTTATATTTAGTATTTTAGCATATTTTTAATATGTATAACTTATGTTAATTGTTTAATTATAAGAATATAGAAGATGACATTTTATGTTCTTTAGGATATAAGTATAAATTTAATTAATTTTGATGTTCAATACATATCTTTCTAAACTATTAATGTCAAGTTTGTTACTCATTACATGTTTGATTGACGTATATAATTGAGGATGTACTTAACAAAAATATTAGCTTACATATTTAATAGAAATCTCTGGTTCATAATCACTTTATGATTGTATAAAAAAAATACAAAAGGTAAAAAAATACGTACTGCTAAAAATTGTCATATTTTCCGTATTTTCCTATCTTTTATGAGTAATTTTCTTTCTTATCTATCAAATGTACAGATCAAGTGGTTTCGGATATAGGTTGATCTTTTGAAGGTTACGCATCTCTAACTGTTTATTTTGTCACTCTATTCATCTGTGTTTCCTCTTATTTTCAATTTTATTCTTGCGTCACCAATTATTATGATAGGGTTTTTAGCTTACATTATTTAATACAAATCTCTGGTTCATAATCACTTTATAATTGTATAAACAAAATACAAAGGCTAAAGAAATACGTACTACGTAAAAATTGTCATATTTCCTTTTTTCTATCTTTTATGAGTAATTTTCTTTATTATCTATCAAATGTATAAATCAAGTGATTTCTGATATAGGCTGATATTTTGAAGGTTACACATCTCTAACATGTTTATTTTGTCGCTTATTCATCTGTGTTTCCTCTTATTTTCAATTTTTTCCTACGTCACCAATGATTATGATATGGTTTTTGTATTGTTTTGATGAGATTGAGATGTTTGTTAGGATTATGAGGATCTCACATAATAAAGGTGGTGCTAATGTAACACTGGAAAATGATTGAGTTGGTTTCCTTTAATACATACTGTTTATTTTCATTTTCTTGTAATTATTCTATTTTCTTTTTTTCTTTTTCATTTTCTTGTAATTATTCTTTTTCATTTTTTTTCTTTTCATTTTCTACTTATAATTAATATTTTAGCATATTTTTTATCTATATAACTTATGTTAATTATTTAATTATCAGAATATAGAAGATGACATTTTATGTTCTTTAGGATATAAGTATATATTTAATTAATTTTGATGTTCAATACATATCTTTCTAAACTAATTAATGTCAAGGTTTGTTACTCATTACATGTTTGATTGATTTATATAATTGAGGATTGTACTTATATAAATATTTAGCTTACAATATTTAATAGAAATTTCTGGTTCATAATCACTTTTGATTGTATAAACAAAATACAAAGGTTAAAAAATACGTACTGCTGAAAAATTGTCATATTTTCCTTTTTTTTCTATCTTTTATGAGTAATTTCTTTCTTATCTATCAAAAGTACGGATCAATTGATTTCTGATATAGGTTGATCTTTTGAAGGTTACACATCTCTAAGTTGTTTATTTTGTCTCTCTATTCATCTGTGTTTCCTCTTATTTTCAATTTTATTCTTCCATCACCAACGATTATGATAGGGTTTTTCATATTGTTTTGATGATATTGAGATGTTTGTAAGGATTATGAGGATCTCACAATAATAAAGGTGATGCTAATGTAACACTGGAAAATGATTGAGTTGGTTTCCTTTATACCATACGGTCTCATTTTCATTTTCTTGTAATTATATATTTTCTTTTTGTTTTCATTTTCTTGTAATTATTCTATTTTCTTTTCTCTCTTTCATTTCTACTTATATTTAGTATTTAGCATATTTTTAATATGTATAACTTATGTTAATTGTTTAATTATAAGAATATAGAAGATGACATTTTATGTTCTTAAGGATATAAGTATAAATTTAATTAATTTTGATGTTCAATACATATCTTCTAAACTAATTAATGTCAAGGTTTTTAACTCATTACATGTTTGATTGATTTATATAATTGAGGATGTACTTAATAGAAATATTTAGCTTACATTATTAATAGAAATCTCTGGTTCATAATCACTTTATGATTGTATAAACAAAATACAAATGGTAAAAAAATATGTACTGCTAAAAATTGTCATATTTTCCTTTTTTTTCTATCTTTTATGAGTAGTTTTCTTTCTTATCTATCAAATGTACAAATCAAGTGATTTCTGATATAGGTTGATCTTTTGATGGTTACACATCTCTAACTCTCTCATTTTGTCACTCTATTCATCTGTGTTTCCTCTTATTTTCAATTTTTTTCTTGCGTCACCAATGATTATGATAGGGTTTTCGTATTTTTTGATGAGATTGAGATGTTGTTAGGATTATAAGGATCTCAAAATAATAAAGATGGTGCTAATGTAACACTGGAAAAATGATTGAGTTGGTTTCCTTTATAACATACGGTCACATTTTCATTTTCTTGTAATTATTCTATTTTCATTTTTTCTTTTTCATTTTCTTGTAATTATTCTTTTTTCTTTTTTCTTTTTCATTTCTACTTATAATTAGTATTTTAGCATATTTTTTAATCTACATAACTTATGTTAATTGTTTAATTATCAGAATATAGAAGATGACATTTTATGTTCTTTAGGATATAAGTATATATTTATTAAATTTTGATGTTCAATACATATCTATCTAAACTAATTAATGTCAAGGTTTGTTACTCATTACATGTTTGATTGATTATATAATTGAGGTTGTACTTAATATAAATATTTACTTTACAATACTTAATAGAAAACTCTGGTTCATAATCACTTTATGATTGTATAAACAACATAAAAAGGGTAAAAAAATACGTACTGCTGAAAAATTGTCATATTTTCCTTTTTTTTCTATCTTTTATGAGTAATTTTCTTTCTTATCTATCAAATGTACAAATCAAGTGATTTCTGATATAGGTTGATCTTTTGATGGTTACACATCTCTAACTCTCTCATTTTGTCACTCTATTCATCTGTGTTTCCTCTTATTTTAAATTTTATTCTTGCATCACCAATGATTATGATAGGGTTTTTCGTATTGTTTTGATGAGATTGAGATGTTTGTTAGGATTATGAGGATCTCACAATAATAAAGGTGGTGCTAATGTAACACTGGAAAAATGATTGAGTTGGTTTCCTTTATAACATACGGTCTCATTTTCATTTTCTTGTAATTATTCTATTTTCTTTTTTTCTTTTTCATTTTCTTGTAATTATTCTTTTTTCTTTTTTCTTTTTCATTTTTTTACATATAATTAGTATTTTAGCATATTTTTTAATCTATATAACTTATGTTAATTGTTTAATTATCAGAATATAGAAGATGACATTTTATGTTCTTAAGGATATAAGTATATATTTAATTAATTTTGATGTTCAATACATATCTTTCTAAACTAATTAATGTCAAGGTTTTAACTCATTACATGTTTGATTGATTTATATAATTGAGGATGTACTTAATAGAAATATTTAGCTTACATTATTTAATAGAAATCTCTGGTTCATAATCACTTTATGATTGTATAAACAAAATACAAATGGTAAATAAATATGTACTGCTGAAAAATTGTCATATTCTCCTTTTTTTCTATCTTTTATGAGTAGTTATCTTTCTTATCTATCAAATGTACAAATCAAGTGATTTCTGATATAGGTTGATCTTTTGATGGTTACACATCTCTAACTCTCTCATTTTGTCAATCCATTCATCTGTGTTTCCTCTTATTTTAAATTTTATTCTTGCATCACCAATGATTATGATAGGGTTTTTCGTATTGTTTTGATGAGATTGAGATGTTTGTTAGGATTATGAGGATCTCACAATAATAAAGGTGGTGCTAATGTAACACTGGAAACATGATTGAGTTGGTTTCCTTTATAACATACGGTCTCATTTTCATTTTCTTGTAATTATTCTATTTTCTTTTTTCTTTTTCATTTTCTTGTAATTATTTTTTTTCTTTTTTCTTTTTTCATTTTCTACTTATAATTAGTATTTTAGCATATTTTTTAATCTACATAACTTATGTTAATTGTTTAATTATCAGAATATAGAAGATGACATTTTATGTTCTTAGGATATAAGTATATATTTAATTAATTTTGATGTTCAATACATATCTTTCTAAACTAATTAATGTCAAGGTTTGTTACTCACTACATGTTTGATTGATTTATATAATTGAGGTTGTACTTAATATAAATATTTAGCTTACATTATTTAATAGAAATCTCTGGTTCATAATCACTTTATGATTGTATAAACAAAATAAAATGGTAAAAAATATATACTGCTGAAAAATTGTCATATTTTCCTTTTTTTCTATCTTTTATGAGTAATTTCTTTCTTATCTATCAAATGTACAAATCAAGTGATTTCTGATATAGGTTGATCTTTTGATGGTTACACATCTCTAACTCTCTCATTTTGTCACTCTATTCATCTGTGTTTCTTCTTATTTTCAATTTTTTTCTTGATAGGGTTTTCGTATTGTTTTGATGAGATTGAGATGTTGTTAGGATTATGAGGATCTCACAATAATAAAGGTGGTGCTAATGTAACACTGGAAAAATGATTGAGTGGTTCCTTTATAACATACGGTCTCATTTTCATTTTCTTGTAATTATTCTATTTTCATTTTTTCTTTTTCATTTTCTTGTAATTATTCTTTTTTCTTTTTTTCTTTTCATTTTCTACTTATAATTAGTATTTTAGCATATTTTTTAATCTATATAACTTATGTTAATGTTTAATTATCAGAATATAGAAGATGACATTTTATGTTCTTTAGGATATAAGTATATTTATTAATTTTGATGTTCAATACATATCTTTCTAAACTAATTAATGTCAAGGTTTGTTACTCATTACATGTTTGATTGATTTATATAATTGAGGATGTACTTAATATAAATATTTACTTACAATATTAATAGAAAACTCTGGTTCATAATCACTTTATGATTGTATAAACAAAATAAAAAGGGTAAAAAAATACGTACTGCTGAAAAATTGTCATATTTTCCTTTTTTTTCTATCTTTTATGAGTATTTTCTTTCTTATCTATCAAATGTACAAATCAAGTGATTTCTGATATAGGTTGATCTTTTGATGGTTACACATCTCTAACTCTCTCATTTTGTCACTCTATTCATCTGTGTTTCTTCTTATTTTCAATTTTTTCTTGCGTCACCAATGATTATGATAGGGTTTTCGTATTATTTTGATGAGATTGAGATGGTTGTTAGGATTATAAGGATCTCAAAATAATAAAGATGGTGCTAATGTAACACTGGAAAAATGATTGAGTTGGTTTCCTTTATAACATACGGTCACATTTTCATTTTCTTGTAATTATTCTATTTTCATTTTTCTTTTTCATTTCTTGTAATTATTCTTTTTTCTTTTTTCTTTTTCATTTTCTACTTATAATTAGTATTTTAGCATATTTTTTAATCTACATAACTTATGTTAATTGTTTAATTATCAGAATATAGAAGATGACATTTTATGCTCTTTAGGATATAAGTATATATTTATTAAATTTTGATATTCAATACATATCTATCTAAACTAATTAATGTCAAGGTTTGTTACTAATTACATGTTTGGTTGATTTATATAATTGAGGTTGTACTTAATATAAATATTTACTTTACAATACTTAATAGAAAACTCTGGTTCATAATCACTTTATGATTGTATAAACAACATAAAAAGGGTAAAAAATACGTACTGCTGAAAAATTGTCATATTTTCCTTGTTTTTTCTAACTTTTATGAGTAATTTTCTTTGTTATCTATCAAATGTACAAATCAAGTGATTTCTGATATAGGTTGATCTTTGATGGTTACACATCTCTAACTCTCTCATTTTGTCATCCATTCATCTGTGTTTCCTCTTATTTTAAATTTTATTCTTGCATCACCAATGATTATGATAGGGTTTTTCGTATTGTTTGATGAGATTGAGATGTTGTTAGGATTATGAGGATCTCACAATAATAAAGGATGGTTCTAATGTAACACTGGAAACATGATTGAGTTGGTTTCCTTTATAACATACGGTCTCATTTTCATTTTCTTGTAATTATTCTTTTTTCTTTTTTTCTTTTTCATTTTCTTGTAATTATCTTTTTTCTTTTTTCTTTCATTTTCTTGTAATTATTCTTTTTTTTTTTTTTCTTTTCATTTTTTCACATATAATTAGTATTTTAGCATATTTTTTAATTATAACTTATGTTAATTGTTTAATTATCAGAATATAGAAGATGACATTTTATGTTCTTAAGGATATAAGTATATATTTAATTAATTTTGATGTTCAATACATATCTTTCTAAACTAATTAATGTCAAGGGTTTTAACTCATTACATGTTTGATTGATTTATATAACTGAGGATGTACTTTATAGAAATATTTTGCTTACATTATTTAATAGAAATCTCTGGTTCATAATCACTTTATGATTCATATTCTCCTTTTTTTCTATCTTTTATGAGTAATTTTCTTTCTTATCTATCAAATGTACAAATCAAGTGATTTCTGATATAGGTTGATTTTTTGAAGGTTACACATCTCTAACTCTCTCATTTTGTCACTCTATTCATCTGTGTTTTTTCTTATTTTCAATTTTATTCTTGCGTCACCAATGATTATGATAGGGTTTTCGTATATTTTGATGAGATTAGATGTTTTTAGGATTATAAGGATCTCAAAATAATAAAGATGGTGCTAATGTAACACTGGAAAAATGATTGAGTTGGTTTCCTTTATACCATACGGTCTCATTTCATTTTCTTGTAATTATTCTATTTCATTTTTCTTTTTCATTTTCTTGTAATTATTCTTTTTTCTTTTTTTCTTTTTCATTTTCTACTTATAATTAGTATTTTAGCATATTTTTTAATCTACATAACTTATGTTAATTGTTTAATTATCAGAATATAGAAGATGACATTTTATGTTCTTTAGGATATAAGTATATATTTAATAAATTTTGATGTTCAATACATATCTTTCTAAACTAATTAATGTCAAGGTTTGTTACTCACTACATGTTTGATTGATTTATATAATTGAGGTTGTACTTAATATAAATATTTAGCTTACTATCTAATAGAAATCTCTGGATCATAATCACTTTATGATTGTATAAACAAATTGATATATTTTCCTTTTTTTCTCTATCTTTTATGAGTAATTTTCTTTCTTATCTATCAAATGTACAAATCAAGTGATTTCTGATATAAGTTAATCTTTTGAAGTTTACACATCTCTAACTTGTTTATTTTGTAACTCTATTCATCTGTGTTTCCTCTTATTTTAAATTTTATTCTTGCATCACCAATGATTCTGATAGGGTTTTTCGTATTGTTTTGATGAGATTGACATGTTTGTTAGGATTATGAGGATCTCACAATAATAAAGGTGGTGCTAATGTAACACTGGAAAAATGATTGAGTTGGTTTCCTTTATAACATACGGTCTCATTTTCATTTTCTTGTAATTATTCTATTTTCTTTTTTTCTTTTTCATTTTGTTGTAATTATTCTTTTTTCTTTTTTTTCTTTTTTTTCTTACTTATAATTAGTATTTTAGCATATTTTTAATCTATATAACTTATGTTAATTGTTTAATTATCAGAATATAGAAGATGACATTTTATGTTGTTAAGGATATAAGTATATATTTAATTAATTTTGATGTTCAATACATATCTTTCTAAACTAATTAATGTCAAGGTTTGTTACTCATTACATGTTTGATTGATTGATATAATTGAGGATGTACTTATTAGAAATATTTAGCTTACATTATTTAATAGAAATATCTGGTTCATAATCACTTTATGATTGTATAAACAAAATACAAAGGGTAAAAAAATATGTACTGCTGAAAAATTGTCATATTCTCCTGTTTTTCTATCTTTTATGAGTAGTTTTCTTTCTGATCTATCAAATGTACAAATCAAGTGATTTCTGATATAGGTTGATCATTTGATGGTTACACATCTCTAACTCTCTCATTTTGTCACTCTATTCATCTGTGTTTCTTCTTATTTTCAATTTTAGTTTGCGTCACCAATGATTATGATAGGGTTTTCGTATTATTTTGATGAGATTGAGATGGTTGTTAGGATTATAAGGATCTCAAAATAATAAAGATGGTGCTAATGTAACACTGGAAAAATGATTGAGTTGGTTTCCTTTATAACATACGGTCACATTTTCATTTTCTTGTAATTATTCTATTTTCATTTTTTTTTTCATTTTCTTGTAATTATTCTTTTTTCTTTTTTTCTTTTTCATTTTCTACTTATAATTAGTATTTTAGCATTTTTTTAATCTACATAACTTATGTTAATTGTTTAATTATCAGAATATAGAAGATGACATTTTATGTTGTTTAGGATATACGTATATATTTATTAAATTTTGATGTTCAATACATATCTTTCTAAACTAATTAATGTCAAGGTTTGTTACTCATTACATGTTTGATGGATTTATATAATTGAGGTTGTACTTAATATAAATATTTACTTTACAATACTTAATAGAAAACTCTGGTTCATAATCACTTTATGATTGTATAAACAACATAAAAAGGGTAAAAAAATACGTACTGTTGAAAAATTGTGATATTTTCCTTTTTTTTCTAACTTTTATGAGTAATTTTCTTTCTTATCTATCAAATGTACAAATCAAGTGATTTCTGATATAGGTTGATCTTCTGATGGTTACACATCTCTAACTCTCTCATTTTGTCATCCATTCATCCGTGTTTCCTCTTATTTTAAATTTTATTCTTGTATCACCAATGATTATGATAGGGTTTTTCGTATTGTTTTGATGAGATTGAGATGTTTGTTAGGATTATGAGGATCTCACAATAATAAAGGAGGTTCTAATGTAACACTGGAAACATGATTGAGTTGGTTTCCTTTATAACATACGGTCTCATTTTCATTTTCTTGTAATTATTCTTTTTTCTTTTTTTCTTTTTCATTTTCTTGTAATTATTCTTTTTTCTTTTTTTCTTTTTCATTTTCTTGTAATTATTCTTTTTTCTTTTTTTCTTTTTCATTTTTTTCACATATAATTAGTATTTTAGCATATTTTTTAATCTATATAACTTATGTTAATTGTTTAATTATCAGAATATAGAAGTTGACATTTTATGTTCTTAAGGATATAAGTATATATTTAATTAATTTTGATGTTCAATACATATCTTTCTAAACTAATTAATGTCAAGGGTTTTAACTCATTACATGTTTGATTGATTTATATAACTGAGGATGTACTTTATAGAAATATTTTGCTTACATTATTTAATAGAAATCTCTGGTTCATAATCACTTTATGATTCATATTCTCCTTTTTTTCTATCTTTTATGAGTAATTTTCTTTCTTATCTATCAAATGTACAAATCAAGTGATTTCTGATATAGGTTGATTTTTTGAAGATTACACATCTCTAACTCTCTCATTTTGTCACTCTATTCATCTGTGTTTTTTCTTATTTTCAATTTTATTCTTGCGTCACCAATGATTATGATAGGGTTTTCGTAATATTTTGATGATATTTAAATGTTTTTTAGGATTATAAGGATCTCAAAATAATAAAGATGGTGCTAATGTAACACTGGAAAAATGATTGAGTTGGTTTCCTTTATACCATACTGTCTCATTTTCATTTTCTTGTAATTATTCTATTTTCATTTTTTCTTTTTCATTTTCTTGTAATTATTCTTTTTTCTTTTTTTCTTTTTCATTTTCTACTTATAATTAGTATTTTAGCATATTTTTTAATCTACATAACTTATGTTAATTGTTTAATTATCAGAATATAGAAGATGACATTTTATGTTCTTTAGGATATAAGTATATATTTAATAAATTTTGATGTTCAATACATATCTTTCTAAACTAATTAATGTCAAGGTTTGTTACTAATTACATGTTTGATTGATTTATATAATTGAGGTTGTACTTAATATAAATATTTAGCTTACTATATCTAATAGAAATCTCTGGATCATAATCACTTTATGATTGTATAAACAAATTGATATATTTTCCTTTTTTTTCTCTATCTTTTATGAGTAATTTTCTTTCTTAACTATCAACTGTACGGTTCAATTGGTTTCTGATATAAGTTAATCTTTTGAAGTTTACACATCTCTAACTTGTTTATTTTGTAACTCTATTCATCTGTGTTTCCTCTTATTTTAAATTTTATTCTTGCATCACCAATGATTCTGATAGGGTTTTTCGTATTGTTTTGATGAGATTGACATGTTTGTTCGGAATATGAGGATCTCACAATAATAAAGGTGGTGCTAATGTAACACTGGAAAAATGATTGACATGGTTTCCTTTATAACATACGGTCTTATTTTCATTTTCTTGTAATTATTCTATTTTCTTTTTTTCTTTTTCATTTTCTTGTAATTATTCTTTTTTCTTTTTTTGCTTTTTTATTTTCTCTACTTATAATTAGTATTTTAGCATATTTTTAAATCTATATAACTTATGTTAGTTGTTTAATTATCAGAATATAGAAGATGACATTTTATGTTGTTAAGGATATAAGTATATATTTAATTAATTTTGATGTTCAGTACATATCTTTCTAAACTAATTAATGTCAAGGTTTGTTACTCATTACATGTTTGATTGATTGATATAATTGAGGATGTACTTATTAGAAATATTTAGCTTACACTATTTAATAGAAATATCTGGTTCATAATCACTTTATGATTGTATAAACAAAATACAAAGGGTAAAAAAATATGTACTGCTGAAAAATTGTCATATTCTCCTTTTTTTTCTATCTTTTATGAGTAGTTTTCTTTCTTATCTATCAAATGTACAGATCAAGTGATTCCGGATATAGGTTGATCTTTTGATGGTTACACATCTCTAACTCTCTCATTTTGTCACTCTATTCATCTGTGTTTCTTCTTATTTTCAATTTTAGTTTTGCGTCACCAATGATTATGATAGGGTTTTCGTATTATTTTGATGAGATTGAGATGGTTGTTAGGATTATAAGGATCTCAAAATAATAAAGATGGTGCTAATGTAACACTGGAAAAATGATTGAGTTGGTTTCCTTTATAAGATACGGTCACATTTTCATTTTCTTGTAATTATTCTATTTTCATTTTTTCTTTTTCATTTTCTTGTAATTATTCTTTTTTCTTTTTTTCTTTTTCATTTTCTACTTATAATTAGTATTTTAGCATTTTTTTAATCTACATAACTTATGTTAATTGTTTAATTATCAGAATATAGAAGATGACATTTTATGTTGTTTAGGATATACGTATATATTTATTAAATTTTGATGTTCAATACATATCTTTCTAAACTAATTAATGTCAAGGTTTGTTACTCATTACATGTTTGATGGATTTATATAATTGAGGTTGTACTTAATATAAATATTTACTTTACAATACTTAATAGAAAACTCTGGTTCATAATCACTTTATGATTGTATAAACAACATAAAAAGGGTAAAAAAATACGTACTGTTGAAAAATTGTGATATTTTCCTTTTTTTTCTAACTTTTATGAGTAATTTTCTTTCTTATCTATCAAATGTACAAATCAAGTGATTTCTGATATAGGTTGATCTTCTGATGGTTACACATCTCTAACTCTCTCATTTTGTCATCCATTCATCCGTGTTTCCTCTTATTTTAAATTTTATTCTTGTATCACCAATGATTATGATAGGGTTTTTCGTATTGTTTTGATGAGATTGAGATGTTTGTTAGGATTATGAGGATCTCACAATAATAAAGGAGGTTCTAATGTAACACTGGAAACATGATTGAGTTGGTTTCCTTTATAACATACGGTCTCATTTTCATTTTCTTGTAATTATTCTTTTTTCTTTTTTTCTTTTTCATTTTCTTGTAATTATTCTTTTTTCTTTTTTTCTTTTTCATTTTCTTGTAATTATTCTTTTTTCTTTTTTTCTTTTTCATTTTTTTCACATATAATTAGTATTTTAGCATATTTTTTAATCTATATAACTTATGTTAATTGTTTAATTATCAGAATATAGAAGTTGACATTTTATGTTCTTAAGGATATAAGTATATATTTAATTAATTTTGATGTTCAATACATATCTTTCTAAACTAATTAATGTCAAGGGTTTTAACTCATTACATGTTTGATTGATTTATATAACTGAGGATGTACTTTATAGAAATATTTTGCTTACATTATTTAATAGAAATCTCTGGTTCATAATCACTTTATGATTCATATTCTCCTTTTTTTCTATCTTTTATGAGTAATTTTCTTTCTTATCTATCAAATGTACAAATCAAGTGATTTCTGATATAGGTTGATTTTTTGAAGATTACACATCTCTAACTCTCTCATTTTGTCACTCTATTCATCTGTGTTTTTTCTTATTTTCAATTTTATTCTTGCGTCACCAATGATTATGATAGGGTTTTCGTAATATTTTGATGAGATTTAAATGTTTTTAGGATTATAAGGATCTCAAAATAATAAAGATGGTGCTAATGTAACACTGGAAAAATGATTGAGTTGGTTTCCTTTATACCATACTGTCTCATTTTCATTTTCTTGTAATTATTCTATTTTCATTTTTTCTTTTTCATTTTCTTGTAATTATTCTTTTTTCTTTTTTTCTTTTTCATTTTCTACTTATAATTAATATTTTAGCATATTTTTTAATCTACATAACTTATGTTAATTGTTTAATTATCAGAATATAGAAGATGACATTTTATGTTCTTTAGGATATAAGTATATATTTAATAAATTTTGATGTTCAATACATATCTTTCTAAACTAATTAATGTCAAGGTTTGTTACTCATTACATGTTTGATTGATTTATATAATTGAGGATGTACTTAATATAAATATTTAGCTTACTATATCTAATAGAAATCTCTGGATCATAATCACTTTATGATTGTATAAACAAATTGATATATTTTCCTTTTTTTTCTCTATCTTTTATGAGTAATTTTCTTTCTTAACTATCAACTGTACGGTTCAATTGGTTTCTGATATAAGTTAATCTTTTGAAGTTTACACATCTCTAACTTGTTTATTTTGTAACTCTATTCATCTGTGTTTCCTCTTATTTTAAATTTTATTCTTGCATCACCAATGATTCTGATAGGGTTTTTCGTATTGTTTTGATGAGATTGACATGTTTGTTAGGATTATGAGGATCTCACAATAATAAAGGTGGTGCTAATGTAACACTGGAAAAATGATTGACATGGTTTCCTTTATAACATACGGTCTTATTTTCATTTTCTTGTAATTATTCTATTTTCTTTTTTTCTTTTTCATTTTCTTGTAATTATTCTTTTTCTTTTTTTGCTTTTTTATTTTCTCTACTTATAATTAGTATTTTAGCATATTTTTAAATCTATATAACTTATGTTAGTTGTTTAATTATCAGAATATAGAAGATGACATTTTATGTTGTTAAGGATATAAGTATATATTTAATTAATTTTGATGTTCAGTACATATCTTTCTAAACTAATTAATGTCAAGGTTTGTTACTCATTACATGTTTGATTGATTGATATAATTGAGGATGTACTTATTAGAAATATTTAGCTTACATTATTTAATAGAAATATCTGGTTCATAATCACTTTATGATTGTATAAACAAAATACAAAGGGTAAAAAAATATGTACTGCTGAAAAATTGTCATATTCTCCTTTTTTTCTATCTTTTATGAGTAGTTTTCTTTCTTATCTATCAAATGTACAGATCAAGTGATTCCGGATATAGGTTGATCTTTTGATGGTTACACATCTCTAACTCTCTCATTTTGTCACTCTATTCATCTGTGTTTCTTCTTATTTTCAATTTTAGTTTTGCGTCACCAATGATTATGATAGGGTTTTCGTATTATTTTGATGAGATTGAGATGGTTGTTAGGATTATAAGGATCTCAAAATAATAAAGATGGTGCTAATGTAACACTGGAAAAATGATTGAGTTGGTTTCCTTTATAAGATACGGTCACATTTTCATTTTCTTGTAATTATTCTATTT
Organism: Lathyrus oleraceus; assembly: GCF_024323335.1. Classification (NCBI taxonomy): domain Eukaryota; kingdom Viridiplantae; phylum Streptophyta; class Magnoliopsida; order Fabales; family Fabaceae; genus Lathyrus; species Lathyrus oleraceus. The sequence goes on from NW_026112422.1 coordinate 196,289, forward strand.
TCATTTTTTCTTTTTCATTTTCTTGTAATTATTCTTTTTTCTTTTTTTCTTTTTCATTTTCTACTTATAATTAGTATTTTAGCATTTTTTTAATCTACATAACTTATGTTAATTGTTTAATTATCAGAATATAGAAGATGACATTTTATGTTGTTTAGGATATACGTATATATTTATTAAATTTTGATGTTCAATACATATCTTTCTAAACTAATTAATGTCAAGGTTTGTTACTCATTACATGTTTGATGGATTTATATAATTGAGGTTGTACTTAATATAAATATTTACTTTACAATACTTAATAGAAAACTCTGGTTCATAATCACTTTATGATTGTATAAACAACATAAAAAGGGTAAAAAAATACGTACTGTTGAAAAATTTTTCTAACTTTTATGAGTAATTTTCTTTCTTATCTATCAAATGTACAAATCAAGTGATTTCTGATATAGGTTGATCTTCTGATGGTTACACATCTCTAACTCTCTCATTTTGTCATCCATTCATCCGTGTTTCCTCTTATTTTAAATTTTATTCTTGTATCACCAATGATTATGATAGGGTTTTTCGTATTGTTTTGATGAGATTGAGATGTTTGTTAGGATTATGAGGATCTCACAATAATAAAGGAGGTTCTAATGTAACACTGGAAACATGATTGAGTTGGTTTCCTTTATAACATACGGTCTCATTTTCATTTTCTTGTAATTATTCTTTTTCTTTTTTTCTTTTTCATTTTCTTGTAATTATTCTTTTTTTTTTTTTCTTTTTCATTTTCTTGTAATTATTCTTTTTTCTTTTTTTCTTTTTCATTTTTTTCACATATAATTAGTATTTTAGCATATTTTTTAATCTATATAACTTATGTTAATTGTTTAATTATCAGAATATAGAAGTTGACATTTTATGTTCTTAAGGATATAAGTATATATTTAATTAATTTTGATGTTCAATACATATCTTTCTAAACTAATTAATGTCAAGGGTTTTAACTCATTACATGTTTGATTGATTTATATAACTGAGGATGTACTTTATAGAAATATTTTGCTTACATTATTTAATAGAAATCTCTGGTTCATAATCACTTTATGATTCATATTCTCCTTTTTTTCTATCTTTTATGAGTAATTTTCTTTCTTATCTATCAAATGTACAAATCAAGTGATTTCTGATATAGGTTGATTTTTTGAAGATTACACATCTCTAACTCTCTCATTTTGTCACTCTATTCATCTGTGTTTTTTCTTATTTTCAATTTTATTCTTGCGTCACCAATGATTATGATAGGGTTTTCGTAATATTTTGATGAGATTTAAATGTTTTTTAGGATTATAAGGATCTCAAAATAATAAAGATGATGCTAATGTAACACTGGAAAAATGATTGAGTTGGTTTCCTTTATACCATACTGTCTCATTTTCATTTTCTTGTAATTATTCTATTTTCATTTTTTCTTTTTCATTTTCTTGTAATTATTCTTTTTTTTTTCTTTTTCATTTTCTACTTATAATTAGTATTTTAGCATATTTTTTAATCTACATAACTTATGTTAATTGTTTAATTATCAGAATATAGAAGATGACATTTTATGTTCTTTAGGATATAAGTATATATTTAATAAATTTTGATGTTCAATACATATCTTTCTAAACTAATTAATGTCAAGGTTTGTTACTAATTACATGTTTGATTGATTTATATAATTGAGGTTGTACTTAATATAAATATTTAGCTTACTATATCTAATAGAAATCTCTGGATCATAATCACTTTATGATTGTATAAACAAATTGATATATTTTCCTTTTTTTCTCTATCTTTTATGAGTAATTTTCTTTCTTAACTATCAACTGTACGGTTCAATTGGTTTCTGATATAAGTTAATCTTTTGAAGTTTACACATCTCTAACCTGTTTATTTTGTAACTCTATTCATCTGGGTTTCCTCTTATATTAAATTTTATTCTTGCATCACCAATGATTCTGATAGGGTTTTTCGTATTGTTTTGATGAGATTGACATGTTTGTTAGGATTATGACGATCTCACAATAATAACGGTGGTGCTAATGTAACACTGGAAAAATGATTGACTTGGTTTCCTTTAAAACATACGGTCTTATTTTCATTTTCTTGTAATTATTCTATTTTTTTTTTTTCATTTTCTTGTAATTATTCTTTTTTCTTTTTTTCTTTTTCATTTTCGCTACTTATAGTTAGTATTTTAGCATATTTTTAAATCTATATAACTTATGTTAGTTGTTTAATTATCAGAATATAGAAGATGACATTTTATGTTGTTAAGGATATAAGTATATATTTAATTAATTTTGATGTTCAGTACATATCTTTCTAAACTAATTAATGTCAAGGTTTGTTACTCATTACATGTTTGATTGATTGATATAATTGAGGATGTACTTATTAGAAATATTTAGCTTACATTATTTAATAGAAATATCTGGTTCATAATCACTTTATGATTGTATAAACAAAATACAAAGGGTAAAAAATATGTACTGCTGAAAAATTGTCATATTCTCCTTTTTTTCTATCTTTTATGAGTAGTTTTCTTTCTTATCTATCAAATGTACAGATCAAGTGATTTCTGATATAGGTTGATCTTTTGATGGTTACACATCTCTAACTCTCTCATTTTGTCACTCTATTCATCTGTGTTTCTTCTTATTTTCAATTTTAGTTTTGCGTCACCAATGATTATGATAGGGTTTTCGTATTATTTTGATGAGATTGAGATGGTTGTTAGGATTATAAGGATCTCAAAATAATAAAGATGGTGCTAATGTAACACTGGAAAAATGATTGAGTTGGTTTCCTTTATAAGATACGGTCACATTTTCATTTTCTTGTAATTATTCTATTTTCATTTTTTCTTTTTCATTTTCTTGTAATTATTCTTTTTCTTTTTTTCTTTTTCATTTTCTACTTATAATTAGTATTTTAGCATTTTTTTAATCTACATAACTTATGTTAATTGTTTAATTATCAGAATATAGAAGATGACATTTTATGTTGTTTAGGATATACGTATATATTTATTAAATTTTGATGTTCAATACATATCTTTCTAAACTAATTAATGTCAAGGTTTGTTACTCATTACATGTTTGATGGATTTATATAATTGAGGTTGTACTTAATATAAATATTTACTTTACAATACTTAATAGAAAACTCTGGTTCATAATCACTTTATGATTGTATAAACAACATAAAAAGGGTAAAAAAATACGTACTGTTGAAAAATTGTGATATTTTCCTTTTTTTTCTAACTTTTATGAGTAATTTTCTTTCTTATCTATCAAATGTACAAATCAAGTGATTTCTGATATAGGTTGATCTTTTGATGGTTACACATCTCTAACTCTCTCATTTTGTCATCCATTCATCTGTGTTTCCTCTTATTTTAAATTTTATTCTTGTATCACCAATGATTGCGATAGGGTTTTTCGTATTGTTTTGATGAGATTGAGATGTTTGTTAGGATTATGAGGATCTCACAATAATAAAGGAGGTTCTAATGTAACACTGGAAACATGATTGAGTTGGTTTCCTTTATAACATACGGTCTCATTTTCATTTTCTTGTAATTATTCTTTTTTCTTTTTTCTTTTTCATTTTCTTGTAATTATTCTTTTTTCTTTTTTTCTTTTTCATTTTTTCACATATAATTAGTATTTTAGCATATTTTTTAATCTATATAACTTATGTTAATTGTTTAATTATCAGAATATAGAATTGACATTTTATGTTCTTAAGGATATAAGTATATATTTAATTAATTTTGATGTTCAATACATATCTTTCTAAACTAATTAATGTCAAGGGTTTTAACTCATTACATGTTTGATTGATTTATATAACTGAGGATGTACTTTTAGAAATATTTTGCTTACATTATTAATAGAAATCTCTGGTTCATAATCACTTTATGATTCAAAATACAAATAGTAAAAACTATTACGTACTGCTGAAAAATTGTTATTCTCCTTTTTTTTCTATCTTTTATGAGTAATTTTCTTTCTTATCTATCAAATGTACAAATCAAGTGATTTCTGATATAGGTTGATTTTTTGAAGATTACACATCTCTAACTCTCTCATTTTGTCACTCTATTCATCTGTGTTTTTTCTTATTTTCAATTTTATTCTTGCGTCACCAATGATTATGATAGGGTTTTCGTAATATTTTGATGAGATTTAAATGTTTTTTAGGATTATAAGGATCTCAAAATAAAAGATGGTGCTAATGTAACACTGGAAAAATGATTGAGTTGGTTTCCTTTATACCATACTGTCTCATTTTCATTTTCTTGTAATTATTCTATTTTCATTTTTTCTTTTTCATTTTCTTGTAATTATTCTTTTTTTTTTCTTTTTCATTTTCTACTTATAATTAGTATTTTAGCATATTTTTAATCTACATAACTTATGTTAATTGTTTAATTATCAGAATATAGAAGATGACATTTTATGTTCTTTAGGATATAAGTATATATTTAATAAATTTTGATGTTCAATACATATCTTTCTAAACTAATTAATGTCAAGGTTTGTTACTAATTACATGTTTGATTGATTTATATAATTGAGGATGTACTTAATATAAATATTTAGCTTACTATATCTAATAGAAATCTCTGGTTCATAATCACTTTATGATTGTATAAACAAAATTTATATTTTTCCTTTTTTTTTTTCTCTATCTTTTATGAGTAATTTTCTTTCTTACTATCAAATGTACGGTCAATTGGTTTCTGATATAAGTTAATCTTTTGAAGTTTACACATCTCTAACTTGTTTATTTTGTAACTCTATTCATCTGTGTTTCCTCTTATTTTAAATTTTATTCTTGCATCACCAATGATTCTGATAGGGTTTTTCGTATTGTTTTGATGAGATTGACATGTTTGTTCGGATAATGAGGATCTCACAATAATAAAGGTGGTGCTAATGTAACACTGGAAAATGATTGACATGGTTTCCTTTATAACATACGGTCTTATTTTCATTTTCTTGTAATTATTCTATTTTCTTTTTTTTCTTTTTCATTTTCTTGTAATTATTCTTTTTTCTTTTTTGCTTTTTTTATTTTTTTTTCTCTTTTGTTTGCGTTTTTTTTTTGGATTTCTCTCTCCTCTACTTATAATTAGTATTTTAGCATATTTTTAAATCTATATAACTTATGTTAGTTGTTTAATTATCAGAATATAGAGATGACATTTTATGTTGTTAAGGATATAAGTATATATTTAATTAATTTTGATGTTCAATACATATCTTTCTAAACTAATTAATGTCAAGGTTTGTTACTCATTACATGTTTGATTGATTGATATAATTGAGGATGTACTTATTAGAAATATTTAGCTTACACTATTTAATAGAAATATGGTTCATAATCACTTTATGATTGTATAAACAAAATACAAGGGTAAAAAATATGTACTGCTGAAAAATTGTCATATTCTCCTTTTTTTCTATCTTTTATGAGTAGTTTTCTTTCTTATCTATCAAATGTACAGATCAAGTGATTTCTGATATAGGTTGATCTTTTGATGGTTACACATCTCTAACTCTCTCATTTTGTCACTCTATTCATCTGTGTTTCTTCTTATTTTCAATTTTAGTTTTGCGTCACCAATGATTATGATAGGGTTTTCGTATTATTTTGATGAGATTGAGATGGTTGTTAGGATTAATAGGATCTCAAAATAATAAAGACGATGCTAATGTAACACTGGAAAAATGATTGAGTTGGTTTCCTTTATAACATACGGTCTCATTTTCATTTTCTTGTAATTATTCTATTTTCATTTTCTTGTAATTATTCTTTTTTCTTTTTTTCTTTTTCATTTTCTACTTATAATTAGTATTTTAGCATATTTTTGAATCTACATAACTTATGTTAATTGTTTTATTATCAGAATATAGAAGATGACATTTTATGTTTTAGGATATAAGTATATATTTATTAATTTTGATGTTCAATACATATCTTTCTAAACTAATTAATGTCAAGGTTTGTTACTCATTACATGTTTGATGGATTTATATAATTGAGGTTGTACTTAATATAAATATTTACTTTACAATACTTAATAGAAACTCTGGTTCATAATCACTTTATGATTGTATAAACAAATAAAAAGGGTAAAAAAATACGTACTGCTGA